>NC_044978.1:155539828-155839828 GCF_008728515.1 Papio anubis | reverse complement strand
TTTAAGTGTCATTTAAGGACAGCCAAACTTGCTATTCACTTCATCTTCTCATTAGCATCTAGCCTCTGTTTCTCTCAGGCAGCCTTGGCACATGAATACCAGCCAATACTGCTTTTGTTTCCAAAGGTGGCCAGTATTATGTCCTGAAGAGGATAATGATGATAGTTTAAGTTTGTGCCATTTTACATTTTTATTGTGAGCCTTCAGAATGGAAATGCATTAACTTTTAACCTTGGCCAAATGTAATTAGAGCTCTAAAGCTGGGATCCGGTCTAATGTTTTACTTACATAGTGCATAGTGGTATGGTCTATTTGTAGTAATCTCCATCCTTCCCTGATTTAGAAAGGGTGTTTTTTTTTAAATCATTGTTTTCTGGCCAGGTGGGGCGGCTCATGCCTGTAATCCTAGCACTTTGGGAGGTTGAGGCAGGTGGATCAACTGAGATCAGGAGTTTGAGATCAGCCTGACCAACATGGCGAAATCCCCGTCTTTACTAAAAAAACAAAAAGTAGCTGGGCGTGGTGGCACATGCCTGTAATCCCAGCTACTCAGGAGACAGACAGGAGAATCGCTTGAATACAGGAGGCAGAAGTTGCAGTTGGCTGAGATTGTGCCACTGCACTCCAGCCTGGGTGACAGAGCAAGACTCTGTCATTAAAAAACAAACAAACAAACAAACAAACAAACAAAACGGAAACAAATAAAATGGTTGTTTTTATAAAAACAATAAAGAGAAAGATGATTTAACATTGAAGAATAGGCTCTTCTAGAGCACCAATCTTTACATACTTAATTGCATTAGCATTTTCTTGACAAATAGTTGTTTTATTTGAATACTCTGTCTTTTGATAGTTATTGAATTAATTTGTCTGTGTATGTCTAATTGAGGATGTTCAGAACAGCTTTGTTACATATGTTGTTTTCTCTTATTATACTCGATTGTATTATATGTAGCCTTCAACTAAGTAGAAAATATAGGAAAAACAGCTCATGATGGAGTTGAGTGGAATTAAGGAAATCTCTGATTTAGGAAGGGAAACTAAATCCTCTCACTGTTTTCTGACCTCACCTTGTACCTTCCTGTCAACTTTGTGCATATAAGCAGATTGTAACCTTGGAGAGAAAAATGAAAGAGCCAAGTAAGTGAAACTATAGGAAATAGTTTTACCATTTCAAAAGATAAATAAAAGTTTCCTCAGAACCGGGACTGTATTTCCTTCCATGCCTCTTATATGACTGAACTTATACATAACATATGGTATTCTTTCTAATAAATCCTGAGATTCCATGATTTTAACAATCATTCAGTCAGGAAACATTGATTGCTTGGCTATCCAACCCAAGGCATTCTTCTTTTTTTTTTTTTTTTTTAGAGACGGAGTCTCACTCTGTCGCCCAGGCTGGAGTGCAGTGGCGCCATCTCGGCTCACTGCAAGCTCCGCCTCCCAGGTTCACGCCATTCTCCTGCCTCAGTCTCCCGAGTAGCTGGGACTACAGGTGCCCGCCACCACGCCCGGCACATTTTTTCTGTATTTTTAGTAGAGACGGGGTTTCACCGTGTTAGCCAGGATAGTCTCGATCTTCTGACCTCGTGATCCACCCACCTCAGCCTCCCAAAGTGCTGGGATTACAGGCCTGAGCCACCGCTCCCGGCCCCAAGGCATTCTTTTGTAAGTTCCCAAATCATTTCTACTCTGAAGTCAGGGCCCAAGTATCCATGATGAGGAATTCGTATAACATTTTCTATCTCCTGTCTCCTTTTCTCTCCTTTTCTTTTCTTTTCTTTTTCTTTTTTTTTTTTTTTTTTTTTTGAGGCTGAGTTTCGCTCTTGTTGCCCAGGCTAGAGTGCAATGGTGCAATCTAGGCTGACCGCAACCTCTGCCTCCCAGGTTCAAGCGATTCTCCTGCCTCAGCCTCCCAAGTAGCTGGGATTACAGGCATGTGCCACCATGCCCGGCTAATTTTGTATTTTTAGTAGAGATGGGGTTTTTCCATACTGGGCAGGCTTGTCTTGAACTCCTGACCTCAGGTGATCCACCCGCCTCATCCTCCCAAAGTGCTGGGATTACAAGCCTGGGCCACCACGCCTGGCCTCTGTCTCCTTTTCTTACGTAGCTAATCAGTGGTTGACTCACAGACTGAAATACTTATTTTTAAGAGTATAGTTCAAACAGTTGCTAATGGCCTTTGTGTGTGTGTGTGTACTATCACATACGTAAATGGGTATAGACTTCCCTTTCTTTGATTGGATAGAATGAATCTTTTAATTCTTTTTCTTTGTTGCAATTTAGACAACTTTCAGGTATGTAGAAGTTGCTTCTTAGGTATGCATCTATTTAAATAATTATGATAGAATCTTTATATATTTGTGAATTTAAGTAATCATGATAGAATATGATATATATGGAAGTTTCTAGAACTGAGTTTCTTAACACTTTTGTTCATATTAGTTTAGCAAACTTGTATAAGTTTGCTTATTTTTTCTTAAACGGTGCCAAAAATAGAGATACTACAATGATAACTTTGCTGTCTATTTTTAAAAGATTTGAACTTGGATTTAAAAAAATAAATATGAGGCAACATAATGTAAAGGGACTCTGTCTGATATGAACCCTAATTCTACCACTTAACTGTGTGATTTTGTATAAGGAGATTAAACTCTCTGAGCTTCTGTTTCAAGTGTAAAATGAGAAAAATATGGTTCCTACTTTACAAGGACTTTTTGAGGTTAAATTAGATAGTTAAATGCAATCTTGTAATAAACATTGTAGGAGAGAAAATATTTATTTTTATTGCCCATTGCTAGATTCATAGCTGAGACATCTATAACAAAAGATAGAATAATAACAGCAAAGCATGAAACTTATATTTAATATAAGTTTTCCATGACATGGGAGTCCTCATTAAAAAATGAAGACCCGCCGGGCACGGTGGCTCAAGCCTGTAATCCCAGCACTTTGGGAGGCCGAGACGGGTGGATCACGAGGTCAGGAGATCGAGACCATCCTGGCTAACACGGTGAAACCCCGTCTCTACTAAAAAATACAAAAAACTAGCCGGGCGAGGTGGCGGGCGCCTGTAGTCCCAGCTACCCGGGTGGCTGAGGCAGGAGAATGGTGTAAACCCGGGAGGCGGAGCTTGCAGTGAGCCGAGATCTGGCCACTGCACTCCAGCCTGGGTGACAGAGCAAGACTCCGTCTAAAAAAAAAAAAAATGAAGACCCAAAGAAGTAAGTAAACATATGTTTTTAATGTTTGGGTTTGATGAACAGGTGGGTAGTCATAGAAGAGCATGATTGGACAAAAGAGGTGTGATTTAATGTCTATAAACAGAGGGGAACTTAGCAAGGCCTGTTTGTTCAGATTCTTCTTTGTGGCACTGTGTCTTCAAAGATGAAGATGTTCCTTTCCTCCGGGAATGTGGAGGGCACCTCTCAAATGAGAGTCTTATGACCTGCTTCAAGGGAGAAGGGCAAGGGGTAGGTGAGAGTTGGCTTTACTGCTCCTGCTGTTTTCTCAAATGCCAAGGTATCATATTTTGGGGTGGTGTTTCTTGAGCCCCATCAACATCTATACAAGTGTCACTGTAATGAATAATTATTATCATTTATGGTTTTTGATATATTACTTGTATAAATCAGAAGAAAGTAAAATACCAAAATACCATCCAGAATTGTCCTTCTCATAGTCCTCCACTTTCTTAAATCCCATGTTCACTCTGTGTCCTGGCTTTCATTTCAAATGGTTTTCTAGTATTCAAAACAAACAAACAAACAAACAAAAAAACCAGATAAACTTTTCAGTGTTAATAATAGCATTGGTTATTCTTAACAAATGGTTCAGCTCCTGTATTACGCATTTATGCTCTAAAAATTAACGTCAACTTCCTTTTCCTAGACTGTGGAAACTAACATCAATTTGATTTTCTGGGTCATGGACCATACTCTGCATTTTATATCATACTTTTTATTTTTCTCTAGATTTGAACATTAGACAAGGAAAAAGATAATGAATATTCATGAACTCATTATAGATATTGCCAATTATATGCAAACACATTCAACAGATACTTGTACTGAATCTACACCAATTATATAGTGCATGATTTAGTATTGAAGCATACCTAATAAACATAAGAAGAAAAATATACATATTTCCCTGTTGGTTGTTTTGAAGTTTTTCAGGATCATAAAGGACAGGTTTATTCCTATGTGTGGGTGTTCAGTGTGTTCTTGTACCCAGGTCTGAGTCCTTTTCCAATTCTCTGCATAATTCAGTTTTCTTCTCCTAGCGCTAGTTACCTATGGTTTGCCAGGGAGGTCTAGAGAAGGTAAAGAATATAGCTTCTATATAAGTTAACATTTTACTGTTTTTTTTTTTTTTTTTTTTTTTTTAAGTAAAGTTTGCAGCTTAATTTAGTCTCTGGGGTAGGAAATGGACTGAGTGAGACACAGAGATAACCTTGTAGAAAGCATGAAGGAATGATGTGGTTTCATCTCCGTGTGTGTGTGTGTGTGTGTGACTTGTTGCCTGGGTGATAGAACAAATCCAGGAGAAAGGTTGAAAGGCAAAGACAAAGGCCGTGTCTATACAACTTCAGCTGAATTGGACCTGACTGAAAGATTGGTTTGGTCTGATTTACTAGAGCCTATCTCCTCAGTGTCTGTGATCTGAAAATTGCTTCTAGGGCCATTTTAATTAGCTGATTCAAATCAAAACCAACACATCCTGGTAACATCCATTTCTACTCTGACCCTCACCAAAGACAGTTTTCAGAATGGTGATTCCTAAGTAGTTGTGTATAAACTCAATAAGTGATTCAAGATAGGCACTTTTTGTTTCTAAACGTTAATCTTTAATGGTGAGAAAAGAACTTATTTCTTTTTGCTTTAGTGACAGGTGAGTATTAGTACACCATTGCATTTGTTCAGCACATCACAGCTTAAATCACAAAAATAGAAGCCTGCTCTTATGTAGTTAACCTACGAAATGAGAGAGTTTCTGTTCCTCAATAACATTTTAATAAGTGGACTTCATTATGCTGCATAGCAATATGATTAATATAATGTTTAAATGCATTATATTCCTGGGGATGCTTTTAAGTTAAAAGTGTAAATCAAGTCCTGAAGATAAAAATTAAAACACTTGACACCTATAATTTCCTATATTTTTTAAAAAATTGCTTTACTTATTTATTCATTTATTTACAACCTTGCATAAAATTTTACATAGTATCTTTCCCTTAAGAAAAGAAGAGAAATACTATTACAGGAGAAGAATTAACAAGAGAAGCTTAATGAAATTTTAGGTTGTTAGACTAAATTTAAGAGAGAGATGGGAAACAAAGGGGGCAAAATGGGATGCCAGTAAAATAAAGAGCATTTACTATAGTTTGAAAGAAGTGTATTCCATAATCTAAAATATGAGAAACAATAGAAAGTCAAAGGTAACCATATGATTTCAAAATATTAAAATTATATATGTGATACTATGATATAACAAGTAATATGATTTCCCTAATTGGTTATTTCCAAATATGCATTTATTCATTAATCCAATTTTCAGGGCTACCAACAATGTGCCAACACTGAAAAGAAACATTAAATACATGATATTTGCCTTCATAGACCACATCGTAGCCTTGTATAGAACGTGATAATTGAATGAATAACTTCACAAAAACAGTTAAATAGTTGATAACCGCTATGGAATTATATCATATATAGGAAAAATGCATAATAGGAAAATCTAATGTGGTCCTGGTATACATTACTTTAATGTAGTTTTAGTTGGTTAGTAAATAACACACAATATCAGAAAGTTTGAAATATTTAGCTTTCATCTATGTATAAGGAATTTTAAAATTAAATGTGCAGTGATATGGTTTGTGTAAAATAAGGTGAACTATCTGAAACTAAAAATTTAAGTCATAAACATTCACTTATCATAGATGCCTTGATAAATGTGTTCTGCCTTATGTACTTAGCCTGAATATCCCCATATGTATTAATTTTCAAAGCTGCTCGAGAAACAAAAAGGTATTGTTTTTATTTCTAGAAGAAGATAACATTTACATTTTAAAATTGAGACATATTTTAATGCTGCTTAAATTTATGCAGCTAATATTGATAATATACTGTCAGAGCATTTTAATACATTTTATTTTCTTTAAACGATTAATTTTAAAGTTAGTCATTACTTGTTTTATTACACCATTTACTTTCACAAATAAGTTGGTCCAACATTCAGTGAAATAAGTCATTAATTTCTTTTTTACTTTGACTGTGGTGTGCTGATGCATTCTTACATTGGAAATCAACTGGAATATTTCTCTTCTACTTATCCTAATTCTTAAAAATAAGTACTTTGGGCAGCAAAATGTACCATGTTTACTCTATGAAAGTGATTTATTTTTTATTTTTTGGCAATATTCAGACTTACTAAGATTTTACTGACATCAATTGCACCACCACCGAATTGGAAAAAGACACTTTGTGTACTTTCTAGCACTGAAAGTAGAAATTGGCCTGTTGGTCAGGCACAAGTTCAGAGAAATATTTAACACTATTTAAAACTGACATTAGCACCAAAATATTTTGAAGGAGTTTTTATCATAACTTTATTTTTCCAAACTAGAAACAAAGTTGGGAAACATTGCCCTTTTACAGTCATGACTTTGAAGAGGGGAGCAATTCATCCTTGACCAGAGAATCAGCAGGCCATTTGTTGATAGCATTTATAACTTGACCCGATTTCTATAGAGAAAGTAAGCTATCTAATTATTGCATTAAGAGACTAGAGCTACTTGGAAGGGTGTGAACATTCAGATCCAGCTCATATCTCTGAGATCTTAGGGATGTGCAAGTTGTGAAAGCAATGACAGCAAAGTTACCATTTCATTCTTGTTTGTATTTGTAATATAAATAAAGCAAAAAACACTTCCCCAGCCCCTCTTCTTTTGACATTTCATAGCCTTGAAAAGCTTGAACTCTGAAACACACTAGATGCAATGTTTCTTATACCATGCAAACATCTCTTGTCAGAGATAGCATCCTTGAGATCAGCCAGCTGTATTGATTTGGATGCCCCAGGGCTGTTCATTGTAGTGAGGACTGTTATGTCTCTATAGCTTCTGAAAGAGGTTATGGCTACTGCAAATACATCTTAAAGAAGGAAAGAATACTATCAGCCAAGACGTGCAGTCCAAGCTTTGGAACTAGGCTGGCAAAACCCTACTCACATCCCTGTAAAGCAGACATATATTTTTGTATTTTTTATAGGTGGATACATTGCAGACCACGAACCCCTCTGGCCACATTGAGGAATCGTGTAAAATGAATGTATGTGCTCGTAAGTGAAATACATGCAGTGTTCCAACTCAATATGTTGGATCCTCATAGACCTGGATTTGTCTTGTGTAAAAAGAAATCGATTCCCAAGGGGCAGGATCACTAACTGATTAAAATGAAGCTTTGATTTTGAAGAAAACAAACAAAAAAAGCTTTAAAGTAAGATCTCTGCAAAATGGAATCAAACTGCGCTTTGCAAACAAGTGAAAAAAATCAAGCTCTCAATATGGAATAAAGGAGGGATGTGAGAGAGGTTTTGCAATCTTATCAATTACTGTGGAGAAACAGAATCAGATACCGCCATACTCAGGAGTATGAAAAGAAGAACAGGAAATTCTTTTTCTTCAGTTTGCACTTGAATGGACTCAAGCAAAGAGTGCAGATATGTATCTTGTTACTGTTTATAGTTAATAATGTGGAGATTAGTATATATGTGATTTCATTTGCCTTGTTTGAACTAATTGGATGCATTATATAGAAATCACCTGAGCCTGTGCTAGATCAACAAAGAAAATGGAAATGTATACCTCAGGATTGAAATCCGAGAAAATTAGACAATTCAATGCTATTTAATAAGGCATTAAGAAGAAATACTATTGCCAATCAGGGAAAGTGAGAATCTAGTGAACATGAGAGGAAATAAAATTTAGGTCATTATTACACTAGTTGAAACACAATTTATGATGGTGTAAAAGCAGAATATAGGTCACAGTGTATCTCACAGACATTTTATACAGTTTCCAACTGAATTTAGGGTTAACTATGTAAGTGTTCAAGGAGTGTATGGCCATTATATCAATAGGAAACTGTCCTTTTAAATTTGTGGTCCTATGCATTTATATATGCAGAGGAGGGCCTTTTTTAATTTATTGAGGATAAGTTGCATGCTGGAAGAACCTCTTTGCATTACAGTGACTTGCTCAGTTGAAGATACTGTATAAATATAAAGTCTAATTTTTGTATGAGTGTGAGGGTATGTGTATGCATTTGCGTGTGTGTGTGTGTACAAGTGGAAGGTGGTAAAATTTAATGATTAGCATTTGCACTTTGGTTTGTTACCTAGAATGTAAAGAGGTAAACTGTCTTAAGCCATTCTGTTATCATTATTAAAGATTATTGTTCACAAAGGAGGCACTTTTAAAATAGAATGGACTACTTCAACAATTTGCCAATTAAATATAATATTTAATGCAATTGAGCTATTTAAATTAAGATGATACCAATGGCTGAAAATAATGAGAGTAGGCTCATGTGAAATGAGTCTGCAGACAGTTGGAAATTCATAGTGTCCTCCTTCAGGCTGTTTCAAATAGCGGCAGGATGTGAATCATGGGTGCTACTGTAGAAAAGAATAGGGAAATAATCTATGCTCTAATTATAACATTTTAATTCTACCAATAAGTTACATGTGCTTTTCCCCCACTTTCCTTCAACCTGAGTTATATAACATGTAATCATATATTAACATAAATAAGGTAGTGAATATTTAAAACAGATTGACATATTTTTTGTAGTCATCATGTGCCATAATAATTTTGAAACTGTTGTTCTCTGCAATTTGTACTTATGTCTTTTTATCTTGCCAATTAACTTTATAGTTCAAATTTTTACCTCTTCTTTCTATGTGACAATCAACTGCAGTTGGTACCCTATCTATAATATTACAGGGATTTTTGTCCTTATTTATGCTACTATAATAAATTATAAGTCAACAAACTGTATAATTCTATTGTATTGAATATTTTTTGTGACCAAAATAATAAAAAAGCTACTTTATAAAATGCGTATATTTCCTATTTTAACAGTCTCTTAAAACATAATGGGACATAAAATAGGTTCATATTGCTGGCTTTTGGAATACACTCTCTACAGCTTTACGATTGGAGAGAAAACAGTTTATCTTAGACACTTAAGATAAAAAGATTTGACTGAGCTAATTATGAGACTGTGGAGAAAAGCACTCTGAACAAGTCAGAAGTCTAGATGTCAAATTTTGCTGTGCCACTAAATAGGCAGACATGAGGGATACATTTTATGAGTTCACGGGTATTCGGGCTTTTCAATTGGGTTTTGGAATACACTATCGATTTTAAGATCATTTTAATTATTAACTTCAAAGGTTTTGGTAACTTAGAAATGTTTCAAACAGATACTTAATATTCGTCACCTTATAATCAATATTGATCGATCATATTAAGAGAATCACATGTTGGTTTCCACTTAAATTGACCCCAAGCACAAGACCAAGAGACAGTATGAATTGATGGTTGTTGCTACCTCACCATTAGTTTAACCTAATGGAAATATGTACTGAGGTATAAGTTATCGTGTTCTAGGATCGATAGGTCCCCACCTAAGTTAATTGTAGCAAGCAGTACCCAAGTAGAAAATCACTCAATTTGTAACAGAGGAAACCTTTTTGTTCCGCATTGAGTTGAATGCATTGCCTGGCAGAATATTGAAGTGCAAGAACCAGTTTTTCTTGCTCTTTACCCCTGCAAGGATTGATCAGCACATGAAGGTCTCCTTGACTTCAAAGGCATTTCTGGACTTGGATCAGCCTGATTGAGTTCAGAGGAGAAGGAAACACTAGCCCCTGATGTTTATTGCTGTAGGCTCTTTCATCTAATAGTAATTCTCTGCTTTAGAAGAAGCAACAGGCAGAGAAGTCTTATGACTTAAAATTTCACGATTAATGTTTACTTGCAAAGTGCCTCACACAGAAAATAGTGCTTTTATTTTAGTTTCCTGCTACTACTCCAACTGTGAAAGGTCAGGGAACCAGTAGGAAGCAAAATGAAAGCATATATAGAGGGGTTTTTTTTTTCCTTCTTTGCAGCAATGCTGACTTGCAAAATAGTGTCACTTTCATAATCCCAAAGGTGTCGTGGATAATCTTCAGGAATCCTTATTTAGAGCACTGGTCACACTGAATTTTTTTATTTAGGTGAATTTCTGGCCATTGATGAAACTGAGATAATGATATTTAATTTTGTCCCATTAATTTATTTTCCTTAGAAGATTAGATGAGAGACTTGCAGACTTGCACCTACCAAATCTCTCTTATGTCCCCCTGTTTCTAAATAAACCTTCTACCCTTTCCTCTTGCCTCTATTTTGGGGGAAAAAAAAGGAAGACTAAACTTGGCTCAAGGAAAATGGCTGTCTACAGCAGAAGAGCAGCTGTGAATGAGAATCGCCAATTGAAAACTTATGTGCAGAATCCATCATTAGATGTGGATTCACATGAATAAAAATGTCACTAAAATATAAAACAAAATCTAAAATATGCTATTAAGGATCAAAACCTCGCTTTTGGTTTTAGTTCTTGTTATTTATTTATTTTTTTTGAATGCTATTATTTCACTTCCCTGTTTTGGTAAATATAGTTTAGTTGAACTGATTCTAATACTTCCTTGATGATTTTATAAACTTAAGTTACAGAGTCAACTCTGTAGAGGCGATATATTAATTGCTCTCTTAATATTCTTATTAACCTCCTGAAGCAGATACTATTATTTTCATGACACCCATCTTGCAGATGAGGGAAGTGAGACCCAGAGTTTCAGTAACTTGTAAAGCTACAGAACTAGTAGGAAGTGGAACTGGACTTTGAGTTCAGAGGTCACACTGAACAGGCGGGCCTCAGAGCTTTGATGCCAAATAGTAATTAATAAATTGGGAACTGTGTAGGGATGCAGAGAGGAATTTTGTGGTTCCTTAAATCACATATCCAGTAGCTTGATGGATTCAACTTGCATGACTTAGATGGCAAAGGTACTCAGAAGTTCTAGCATACAGAAATGTTGGGTGAAGATGAAATCTGATATAGAAGATCTGCTTTAGGCCATGTGCGGTGACTCACGCCTGTAATCCCAGCACTTTGGGAGGCCGAGGCAGGCGGATCACGAGGTCAGGAGATGGAGACCATACTGGCTAACATGGTGAAACCCTCTCTCTACTAAAAATACAAAAAATTAGCCGGGCATGGTGGTGGGCGCCTGTAGTCCCAGACTCGGGAGGCCGAGGCAGGAGAATGGCGTGAACCCGGGAGGCGGAGCTTGCAGTGACCTTAGATCGTGCCACCGCACTCCAGCCTGGGCGAGACATGTCTAAGAAAAAGAAAAAGAAAAAAAAAAAAAAAAAACTGCTTTAAATATCATAGACAGGGCTGGCCTTGGTGGTTCATGCATGTCATCTCAGACTTTGGGAGGCCAAGGTGAGAGGATCAATTCAGGTTCAGAGGTCAAGACCAGCCTGGGTAACATGGTAAGACCTCATCTCTACAAAAAGTGAAAAACAAAATTAGCTGGGTGTGGTGGCACGTGCCTGTAGTCCCAGATCTCAGGAGGCTGAGGTGGGAGGATTGCTTGAGCCTGAGAGGTCAAGGCTGCAGTGACCTGTGTTCACGGCACTGCACTCCAGCAAGAATGACAGAGAGAGACCTTGTCTCAAGAAAACTCCAAAAACAATAAATAAATAAATAAAGTAGACAGAAAAAAAGGGAAATTCTTTTCCAATTTACCCGCTTTGTAGGCTTAACATATGTTCCTGTACATATGTAGTATTTGTGTCAAAAAGCATTTTGAAAATGAGTATCTTGCCGCTGGAACCCATATGGAATGAAGAAAATAGCAACTGCATTCTTTGAACAGGGAGAGTTCACAGCCTAATGGGGACACAGTCATCCATGCAGGCTAGTTGTTACAATGCAGTGTGCTAAATGGCAGAATATCATAGTGATTAAGAGTGCAGGGTCTGGAATTCAGCCTGCTTGGGATTGAAATGTGGTTCATACATTTACAAGTTGAGTGAACTTTGGACAAATTACATCTTACTGACTCCATTTCTTCATAATTTATACGAAGTTATTAACAAAAATTAATATTTACCTTATAAATCAGTTATGACTGTTGATTAGATTAATCCAGGCTATGTGTGACCAGCATAAGAAGAATTCAATAAATGTCAGCAATTATTAATTTTCTTATTGTTATTTCTATATTTAACATATGACTAGAGTGTAGTAGTTGCTGACTTAGATGCTCATGGGCCAAAATAAACCCAATGTCATTGTCAAAAGGTGAAATGCCTATGGAAAAGATAACCCTGATCTTTCAATATTCTCTATATGCTGTTGTGTGAAACTCAGCAAAATTCAGCAGATAAAAGTTCTCCAGTTTCTGGTCTGCTATAATTCAAATCTTGTAGCTCTGTGAGCTGTAATTTTTTTCAGGCATAGACAAGTGAGAGGAAACTCTGAAAGCCAAAATCAAATCTCTGTCACAAACCGATGATGAAAGTTTCCAAAAAGGTCAAAGAATAATTTTTGAAAATCACTTTATCCACAGTCATAAGGGTATATACAAGTTCCTCCGACTATTAGTAGCATAAGAATCGTGAAACCTGAGAATTATAAATTATCATATTATCATAAAAAGATAATGCTGATTATGATAACCAATTCACAAATAGGTAGTTGTTATTCTTTGCAAATATTTAATGTGTCTATTATCCTTGATGAGGATTTTATTTCAAAAGTTTTTCATTAAATAGGAAATGTGCTGTGTTTATTAAGTGATAAGATTTCAGTGTATGAACAGAAACAAAAATGCTTGCTCAATTGAACTGGATAACATTTAATATCTGAAAAGTCAGTGGCTTTCATTGGAAATAGTTAACTAAGAGTATTTTGGAGAAGATAAAATGAGCAACCATTGAGAATGTTCAGTTTTGCTTGTTTGAAACTACTTTTTGAAAGAAATATATTGATTAATAATTGTGACTGGAATATGTTGCTCTCAGAAATGGCTCTCTGGTCTTGGGATACATAGTATCATGTGTGAAAATATGAGAAAGTTATATTTTAACTTCATATCACAGTTTAGCAACTGAGCATCAGAAAAGAACAAAATCAACTTCAGATTTTCATTAGATGACAAGCGTCAATAATTTTTACAGATTTTATGAAAGGGCTGGCTACTCTATTTTTATGGATGCTAATACCACCACAATAATCTATCTTATGCTGCTTTTTTTTTTTTTTTTTTTAAGTTCCAATGAAGAGTTAAAATTATGGTGATTCAAAATGAATGTCTTAGCCTATATGGTTCGAAGTTAGGGGAAAAATTAACATTTCCAATTTTAAGAGATTGGAGCTCTGAGATCAGGTACAGCTCAGTCTGTTTTCTAATTGCTACTGCTCAATTGTGTCAGTGAAAATTCTATCTCAGTAGGAGCTGAGGGGGATCCAGGTCTCTAATCTTTCTTTTCTGTGTGTCTAGCTGTTACAGGCGGGTCAGCGTGGGTTTTTTTCTCCCCTATGTGTCAGACTTATGAAAGAAGCAGACGTTTGGTATGTGCATTCCAGAAAGATCAGAAACTGGCTGCCTCCCGATAATACATTTCGAGTGGGTACAGTATTCTAACATTCTGCTGGTTGACTTTTAGAAAACCCTGCGTACTTATTACATAAAAATGTATGCCACTTTTTCAACCCCAAATTGAAACCTGATTGTTAAAGTTACGTAATTGATAAAAATTACATGTTAAGAAAGACACTGGTAATATTAAGGATACAATCAATTTTATCACGTGGGCCTTTTAAATAAAAATCCTTTGATGAACAGTCACATAAATGCCTTGCTATTTAGATTGAGAAGTTTGTGAAAATGTTTATGAGGCTTACTTCCAATTAGTCCTACTTTAAGAGTGATTGTATTCAAATTAATACCTAGGAGAATGCAAACACAGAACCTTTTTGTCTTTCAATAGCCCACTTTAATACTAGGAAGAAATGCAATATGTATCTTGCACTACTGCTTAGTAACTGTGTGCTCTTGTCATTTGAGATTAACATTTGGATTAAAGAGCATGATTAGAAGATTCTAAATTAGTAGTTACCAAGTTGAAATGACACAAAAGTTAAAACAAAGTAATACAACAGTCTATTTCATGCAATTTATTTCTTATACCAGTTAATTAGCACTTTAATTAGCATGATGTTTCATGTTGTGACCTAAGCCATTGTATTCCCAAAGGGTTTAGTGAAGACAATTAAAAAAGAAAGAAAGAAAGAAAGAAAAAGCTGCAGAATTGTTGATGGCTGTGTCACATACCAGCAGAATTAAATATAATTCTTCACTTTAAAACATGAGAATACACATATACTTTGGTCCTGAATTCAGAACAGGTTTTTTAAAAAGGCATTTTGATGGTATGAAAGACTTTCACAAACTTGAAGCATATTAAATAACTATGTGTGCAATAGCGTTAAAGGAACTACATTTTTAATTCCAAATGACCACAAATCAATGTCCAAAGGATTCACTTAGATAAAGAAGTACCTTTCACTATTTTGGGAACAAACATAAAAGATATGTATAACGGTAATCATGTTTTTGAATAATAATGTGATGCATAGGAGTCTATCAAGGCCATTGAAATTACTTACAAAGGGCAGCATTCTGGAGAGTCACAATGGAACTCTGCCTTTGGACAGACCTGAGGAAAAGAAATAGGCAGCTTATAAGTCATTTGTTGCTCGCAGGACATAAAAAGGTTCTCTCATCTCTCCCCTCCTCCCCTCCCCAGTGAGAACATGTTCAGGTTGTGTGTGCTTGTCTTTTTATGTGAGATAGAAGTTTCTGCAGAGCCAAAGACAGTCATCTGCCAGAAGATTGGTTCTGCCATTTTGCAGCAGCATGAAAAATGGCCACAACAGTTGTGAATATTGGACTATAAAACACAGCAAACCTCCTGAAGGTGTTTTTCTCTTGATTTTCTGCTGCTTACTATTCAAAACATGCAAAAAATAAAACATTTTAAAGATCTAATATCCAAAGATTCTGTCAAGCTTGCTTTGTTAATCACTGGAAGCTGTTGGCCTCCTGTTTTAGGACTGTATAATTAAACTATTAGTTTCCTTTGAATTTGTATAATACAGTAGGTCCACAGAGGACTCTTATTTTCACTCTTAAAAACTGTTCCATAACCTCTTTTGGCAGTTAATGTACAGGTATCAGTTGGAATTTCTTTAGAATTGTTACATAATTCACAGATAATTCATTGCACACAGAGCTGTGTATTTATGGAAATCTAAATTCATTGTTATGCAAAACCTTATAAGAAGAGAGAGATTTAAGTTTAATTTTTTTTTCCTTGTCTTTTTTTTTTTGTTGAACACATAAATTCAAATGCCTCATGTTTTGTTTAGTAGGGATTTTTGGCAAATGACATACAAAGTATTTAAAAATTGTACGTTTTTAATTTTTAATACAATCGATTGAAAGTTCTATTTTGTAAAATAAGAATAAATTTGAACTTGTGATAAAAAAATTATCCAGTAGATATTTTTGTTGAGACAAACACAAAGGTGTGTGATACCTACATTTCTTTGTAGTTTGATGGCACGGATATCATTAGACAATCAGAAAGTTGCAGTTTTATTTCTGGTCTGATAGTTAAGTGATAATGATCTGAGAGTGATCTTTCAATTTAAATACATTTATTGGGTATTTAAATTACTATATTTCCTCCCTCTTGGATTTTCTATGAAAATACGTAATTTAAACCTATATATGATTTATAAATTAAAAGGCGAATTATTTAGATCACCGATATGGATCAGTCTTTGAGACTTTGGGGAGACTTAATCTCCCCTGTGTTTATTTATTTGTTTGTGTATATGTTGAGATGGAGGTCTCACTATGTTGCCCAGGCTGGACTCCAACTCCTGGACTCAAGCAATATTCCTGCCTCAGCCTCTGGAGTAGCTGGAATTACAGTTAAATCCCACCTTACCCAGGTCTCTCATGTGTTTACATGAATATAATAGCACACTCTCATGGCATTATTTGGAAATGTGGGTAAGTGAACATTTCACATATGACATGCATAATAAAATATATAACACAGCACGGCCTGGCATACAGTCAGAAACTGTAAGTCATAGCTGTTGTTAAAGAAGGCTTGGAAATGTGACACAGGTCACAAAGCTACTCACTTATTGGTTGAACTAAGATTCTAGAAGTGGTTTCAATGCGAAGAGAACATTGCCTGGCATCCAGTAAGTGCATCTAGGTACTATCCGCTATTAAAAACAAACACATATTTTCCGAAGGTCTTACACCAGTCACTAACTACGCTGGGATGAGAATTGCAAGTGTGTCTGACTTTAAACCTCAATTTCCCTAAATGTTTGTAGGCATCTAAGCTTGTTATTAGAGCTATTTGTTGGTATATATTTCACAACCTTGATAAATATACTTGCTGTTTACCAAGACTTTGAAAAGGTATGTTTTTGAATTGTTTAGAGTATACAAACCTGCCCATAAACATGGTAATATTTGTAAACAGGAGCATAATAAAAATGATTAATGATCAAAGCACACACTGAGTTGGGATTGTGAGAATAAGAGTTTCTATATTGTCTTTTAATATAGAAACTATTTATTAAAACAAACACTGAAAAAATATGTGACAAGTTTATTTTCTAGTAGACTTCAGCAGAGTAATTAGGTAAGTTCATGTTCTCGCCTCCATTTTTATTTTTTTGAATATTTGGAATTATATTAATAAAAGGTGTCAGGTTGTTGTGTCTATGAGAAATCCCTTGAAAACCTTGACACTCTTTTCTCAGCTGTTGCTGCATCATTATTCTTGCCATTCAATTTTGTTTAACTGTGAGGTGTAGGAATGCTTTATTTCAGTTTTCTTCCAATATTTTACTGCAGTTTTTCTTATTAACTGGTTTTTCAAAGATATATTACAGTTGGATCTTTAGATTGACTACTTCTCAGTAGGAGGCCTAACGGCCTTCCCCAGTAGTCACCGTTATTTAGTGTTTAGTCTGAATTTGAAATTGGTAAGCCCTGATTACTGTTATTAGCAGCCGTTTCACTTATTGTGCCATCTAGTAATATTGTATCATGGAAATAGGTGTTCTTTAAGAAAGCAAGAGTTCTCTCTTTCTATGTACTGCTGTGATAACTGATCAAAACTATGAAATACAACAGATCATGGTTAGGCTTGAAGAGCTTATTTGATCTGATATTACAGTCTGTAGACACATTACATGTACTGGATTCAGATATTACATAGAAGGCTAAAGTATTCCATACACTGCTGCCTCAGCTTCTTGCAAGGACAGAACAATTTACTTCTTGTTTGAGTGTGCTCAGATATATCCAGTGCCAGTTTGCTTTTAATACATACATTTTAAATTTCTTGATTTAGAATCATGTTCTTCTAGTTCTAAACTCCCTCTCCCACTTTACTTTCTGTTCTTCTTCTTCTGGAACTCCATTCTCCAAGTAAATCTGGTAACTTTCAAAGGCCTTTACCTGCTTTACACTTCCCTGCCAGCTTATCCTAATCCATACTGTTATCTCTTCTGCAATTCTCTTTCTAATGTTACATGAGTAAATCCTACCTGCCGTTTTCTTTTACTGAGCTTTTTCTAATTATTAAGTTGTTAGTGCTTTTTTTTTTCCTTCTCTCTTTCTTTTTTTGAGATGGAGTCTTACTCTGTAGCTGAAGCTGGAGTGCGGTGGTGCGATCTCGCCTCACTGGGTCACTCCAAGCTCTGCCTCTCCGGTTCACGCCATTCTCCTGCCTTGGCCTCCTGAGTAGCTGGGACTACAAGCTCCTGCCACCACGCCTGGCTAATTTTTATATTTTTAGTAGAAATGAGGTTTCACCATGTTGCCCAGGATGGTCTCGATCTCCTGACCTCATGAACTGCCCGCCTCGGCCTCCCAAAGTGCTGGGATTACAGGCTTCAGCCACCGTGCCCAGCCCACTTCCTACTTTTAATAATGGAATACTGTGTGCATGCTAGTGTATATGTATGTGTATTTCTTTATCACACCATAACGTCTTCACTGGGAAGATCCTGGTGTAATTCATATTTACCTATCCTTCTTTCCCAGTTCTTTGCAGAGTGCCTTGCTTATAGTAGATTACCAGATTATTTACTAAACAATGGTTGAGGCCGGGCGCGGTGGCTCAAGCCTGTAATCCCAGCACTTTGGGAGGCCGAGACGGGCGGATCACGAGGTCAGGAGATCGAGACCATCCTGGCTAACATGGTGAAACCCCGTCTCTACTAAAAAATACAAAAAAACTAGCCGGGCGCGGTGGCGGGCGCCTGTAGTCCCAGCTACTCGGAAGGCTGAGGCAGGAGAATGGCGTGAACCCGGGAGGCGGAGCTTGCAGTGAGCAGAGATCCGGCCACTGCACTCCAGCCTGGGCGGCAGAGCGAGACTCCGTCTCAAAAAAAAAAAAAACAAAACAAACAAACAAAAAAAAACAATGGTTGAGTTCATTTGATGCTATAAATTGGAAAATTATGCATTTTCTGGGGCATGCAATAAATATTTACAGAGCTCCTACAATATATTAGATGTTGTGTTTATCACATTCTTAAGAAAATATTAAATGCTGGATCTTACAGTTGAGTTAACATACGCATGTTTGTATACATATATGTCACAAATCACATGAATCTATAACAAATCATGTGAACTTCGTTAGAGCTTCGTGTTCTTTTGTGTTACTCAGGATCTACTATATTGCTGGAATTCAGTTGTTACCAAGATAAATGTGTTACCCATATGTGATAAATATACAGTGCCAAGAGTCCAGGCTGTAGTGGAGGACAAGTTGGCGTCCAGGCAGCATCATATAAAATGAGGCTGGAAAATGGATCAACATATCGTATAAAATGAAAGCGGAAAATGGATCAACATACTTAAAACATTGTGTTTAAGTTGAAGGAGATTCAATGTGAACTTGGGAGAAACGGGAGTCAGACAACACAGGTCTTTAAAGACACGGGAGTGGATGCCTTGATTTGTTAGAAGAGTAACATTCATGACGGCACAGAGGAAGCACTATAGAGAGAAGAAGCAAATAACCCTAAATATATTTGGGTTGTGTGCTTACTTGAGACATGTTTTCATTAGACTTAGAACCCTTGTGGCATTCATGACTATAATTTATGTAAGATAGGATGTAATAGAGACAATCGCATTTGGTCATTTCTAAGCACCAGTATGATGTTTGGTACATGAGATTTACCCCTTTAAGTCAAGGAATAAGTATAATTAACAACGAATGAGAAACATATTAATGCATGGTTTCAAAAATCCGTAGGCACAAAGCCATTCTGTGAACAGAGTTCAATTAAACTTAAACTATTTGTGTGTGATAATATGGCATAACTATAACATAATATTTTTAAAAAATTACTTTGTTGAATACTAACAGTTACAAGAAACTTTCCTTGGTGTTAAGCTAGGTTCTCAATGAAGTCATGCCCAGGAGGCTATCTTGATGTTGAAGGCTAAAGAACCATCACTAACGAATCCATGGCTTCTCATTTCTACCTCTATCCTTCTCTGAACTAACCGCTCAAGCTATAAACTGATTTTTATTTCAGGCTATATATTTTTTTTTAAATTTGCAGCATATTACTAATTTTTAAAAATAATTTGTTTGCTTTTGTGCTTCCTGGTTTAAAAGAAGAATTTATGCTGCAAATAGTACGAATATGAGTTACACAGTTCTGTAGTTTATAGGAGTCACTGTTTTCTTTTGAAAAATATATGAAACAATTCATATGATTTCATTTGTGGTAAGACAGTTCTGGCAGTTTTGTGACAGTGAAATTTTAAGGATCATCAATATCGGAGACATAGTCTGTAGAGTTACTTTTTTTCCTCCTTTCTTTTTTCACCTTTAATTCTAATTAAAAGATACTCTACTAGACTAGATGCTTCTGCCTGGATGTTTTCTGTCTGATCTTTGACTTACAATCAAGGAAATTCAGCTTCAGGCTGTTAGAGCTGAAAGGGCCTATGGCATGCTAGGGGCTATCTAGCATTTCAAAAATTCAGAACCCCTGTCCTATGAATAACATTATAAGTCCTATTAATGTATAGTACTTATAATGTTAAATTTTCCAAGAAAGACACCCTGTAAAGTGATTCTGTATTGTTAAAGCCATTCTTAATATTCTGTATAATGCAGAAGTTGCACATAACATATTTATGTAAAGTATTTAACCCATGGTTCTCTAAATAAATATTCACACGCATATAATTTTCAAAATGCCTGGATTACACTATATCATACAATTTATACAAAATCCCATGTCAGTCACATTCAATATACTTTAACATCTACTTTCTTATACGTAATTGTATATTTATCTGAATTTTTTATTAGTTTTCATAAGTGTCAGTGGGAATATGGTCTTTAACATTGCTGTTACTCATGATGTGACAATTCAAAATTTATTTTTCTAATTGAAAGAGTTAAAAGTTTTCTTTTTAAAATTCACTTAGAAATCAACGTTTCCTTACCAGACTTATTATTATGAAAAAATGTAATCTGTAATATATCATATTTTTGGAATTATCTTGTTGCATATCACTTAAGATTTTTTCAATTCTTAATCTGCTATTTATGAATATAACATTTTTTTTTGAGACGGAGTCTCACTCTGTCACCCAGGCTGGAGTACAATGGCACGATCTTGGCTCACTGCAACCTCCACCTGCCGGGTTCACGCTATTCTTCCACCTCAGCTTCTTGAGTAGTTGGGACTACAGGCGCACACCACCACACCCTGCTATTTTTTTTTTTTTTTTAGTAGAGATGGGGTTTCACTATGTTGGGCAGACTAGTCTCGAACTCCTGACCTCATGATCTGCCCACCTTGGCCTTCCAAAGTGCTGGGATTACAGGCGTGAACCACCGTTCCCGGTCTATGAATATAACTTCTATTTACATCATAAGTAAAGTATATTAGGGATCCTAATGTCAGTGTGGAGTCATGAGCTGACTTGATCGAAGCATTAACCAATGGAGTGTAGAAGTATAAAAATACTAGATTATTTTGGATATACACTCACAAACATATATATACACACATACATTTGTATATTTTTTTTCAATATGGATTTTTCTTCATATATATGTTTCATATATATATTTATTTGAAAATGTATTTTTTTAACTTGAAGTATCACCAGAGGGCTATAATCACTCAACCATAATTGCAGAGTAGCTACTTTATCCCAGGCACCGTGCTTGATGTTGGGAATTCAATTATGTGAAAGAAAATATCTGTGCTCTCAAAGACCTCACTGCCATGAGAGTTAGATGTGTTGTAAGTGCTATAGCAAGACAGAGATAGGCAGAAAAAGTGAGGATATTTGGGAAAGGTTTAATGATACAACAACCTTTTGAGTTGAACCTTGTAATAAATTAAGTTTCCTCAAACTAGGACAGAAGAAAAAGGCATTTCAACTGGATGAGAAATCATGAACAAAGTCATGGAGGTATCAAAGTTCATCATTTATTAGACAAAAGGCACATCATCCAGTGTGGTTAGAGTACAGGGAGCATGGGATAAGTGACTAGATGGGAACTGGAAAGAGAAACTGGACTTAGCTGGAGATGGGCTTTGAATTTTTTTGCCTAGGAGTGTGTATTTATCCTATAAACATTTGGAAGTCATTGAAAGTTTTCATGCAAGAGATAACAAAATACCTGTTTTGGGAAGTTGGCTGTACTGATAGAGTGGAGGGCAGTTTATGGTGAAAGCCCTGGAGGGAAGGATGCTTGTCAGGGGACTAGTACAGTCTGATGAAGTCCGCTTATGTGATTTTGATGCCACACCCTTGGACACTGACCTTGGAGACAGATCAAGAATCATATGAATGGAAGGATATAGACTATTTGGTAGGTGGTTAGATGTTGGGAAAAGATTAGATGTTGGGAAAAAGAGAAAATAGTAATGGATAAGATATTTGCTTCGGATTTTAGTTTTGAACATTTTAATAAGAAAGTAGAATGGGAAATGTGGGAGATAAACATTAGGAGGAAAAAGTTAAAAAATTTATTTACATTTCATGATAGGTGATTCCATGCAATTGAATGAAATCCCCAGGGAATATATGCATATGGAGAGTAAAAACAGAAGGCAGAATGGTCATCTTGATGAGCCATGGAAGGAGAGCACAACAGAAAAGCCAACGAAGTAAAGCTAGAATCAGGGGAAACTCATGATAGAAAGGAAAGAAGGAGTGTTTCAATAGGCCTGGATTCAACATCCTAATAATAATATCAAAAGCAACAGTAATAATAAAAATCAATCCAATCCCTGCTAGGCCACTAAGCTTTAAACTAAAGATATTACACAAATTATCTATTTAATCCTAATAGCATACTTTGTTTTAAAGAAATAGAAACCAAGTTTATCCGTTAATATTTTAAACCAAAGAAAGCTTCATAAATCATGAAATGGAACTCACAAGGTCCTACTGGAGGATGAAGAAACATGCACAGGAAAGAAAAAGGTATATTCCAGCTCCAGAGAGTAGAAGTAAATTGAGAAGTTAATAGGAACTATCCCTTTCAGACACTACTGCTGGAATGACTTAAATCCAATTATGTTAGTTTATTTAATCCCTATGCTCACTATTTAGATTCCAGAGAGAGAATGCTGCTGAAATATCCTGTTGGAGAAACTAGCCAACCTTTTAGTTAGAGAAGGGTAACATTTTTTGGCTAACAGTCCTACCAGGCTAAATTCAGTGGGAGAAAAGTATTTGCTCAAGGGAAAGCAGGGTGTCCTTATCAAAAGAAAGTAGAATAGAAGAATATATTCTACTTGTATTGTGTAAAAGTGACTCATGGGTCTTCAACTTAAATATGAGGATGCCAAATCTTAGTATAATCAAGTAACTTGCTCAAATTCATGCAGGTTAGTAAGTGAATGAATTCATATTAAAACCAAACTCCATCATTCAGATCAAGAAAACTAAAGTGAGAAAAGGCTATTTTATGTAGCATTACTAATAGTTTCATCAGTATGGTAGCCAGGCAAGAAAATTATTAATACATCAAGTTTTATGGAGCCAATTTTAAGTAAATTCTTTGCCAAGAATTTCTGCAGGAAAGAAAAGGAAAGAGCAGTTCGGCAATGGAAGAGGTGAGGGATGATCTCTTTTACAAAATAGGAAAACTTAGATAGGTTTGTGGATTGAAAAAAAGTTACAGGTTGAACAGGAAGGAGAAAGTACATGGATGAAACAAGATCCTATCAGAGGCAGGAAGGAGTGGAATTAAAAAGTCAGATGGACAAAAGAATAAGGATTCTTTTGAGATGCAAAATGAGGTCCAGATGAATAAAGATGCAGATAAATTTGGAGATATAGGGGAGGGAAGCGGAAGGGGTTCGCAACTGATAGGCTCAATATTTTCAGCAGTAAGAGGGGAAATCATGTGTTGAGGTTGAGGGGAATGAGGATAAGGGTGGGGATCTGAGGAGGGTGTGGTGGGAACAGCTGCTGTGTGGAATGGGAAGACCAGCCAAGTAGGAATGAGTAATAGGGCTGCTGAGCAGCTCTGAAGGTTCAGCTGACATCGGAAATCATAAATTTGTAGCAGAGTCAATCAGCATGGTTATTCAATTTTCTCAGGAACTCTTGGCAGCCCAGGAGGAGGAGGAGAGCAAACAGATGGTAGGACTGATTTGGTAATGGGATTGGCAAGGCAGCTGCGAGAGAAGGTTAAAGAAGGGAAGAAATCAATTGCACCCATGAAAGTGTGTTGAAAATGGTTTATCAGGGGGATCAAAATTAAGGAGAGAAGGAAGTCAAGCCAGGAAGGATTAGACACTGATAATTCAAGAGTGAAGCCGTGGAGGTCATTAGCCTTTGAAGCTTAAGAGGAGGTTTTGTGGGCATGAGTGAGTGGGATAGGTGATGAGAGAGAATTTCACAATTTTAGATATTACAGTAGAGCATTTTTTGTTTCAAAACAGCCCATTTTGTATCTGTGAGTGTGAATTACCAAAGTGAGTAGAAGTTACTGTTACTGAAATATAAGAGCAAAAGAATTTGAAACCGAAATAGGGGAATATGTCATCCAAGTCATCTAGAATCATGATGATTTATAGAAAAGAAAACAATAGGAACAAGAAAAGCAACAATAAAACACCAGCTGCCAAGTTATTCAAGTACATTTTTTGTTTTGTTTTGTTTTTGTTTTTAGTGACAGGGTCTTGCTCTGTCACTTAAGCAGGGGTATAGTGGTACCATTATGGCTCACCACAGCCTCAAACTCCTGGGTTTAAGAGAAACTCCTGCTTCAGCTTTCCTCACTGCTGGGACTACAGGTGCATATCCCTATACTCAAGAATTTTTTTTTTTTTATTTTTTGTAGAGACAGGGTCTTGCTATGTTACCCAGGCCAGCCTTGAACTCTTGCCTTTAAGCCATCCTCCTGCCTTGGTGTCCCAAAGTGCTGGGATTACAGGCATAAGCCCTTGTGCACAACATATGCAAATAAATTGATGCAGTACTGTGGATGACTAGATTTAGAAGACAGCTAGAAAGTTTGATTGTTTGTACCTTGTAAATATAAGACTTGCTGAACTAAAGCAGTGGATCTATGTCCCAGAATTGAATGGGGAAATCCAAGAGAATGTCCGACTTCCAAGAGGGACAAAAAATTACTATTTTTAGCAGCATTCTAGCATATAGTGAAATCTATGTGAATAAAACTTAAACAAGCTGATTTTCTCAAGCCCTTTTATAAGGATTCTGATCCTCCTCATCATGACAGAACCCTCATGACCTAATTGCCTCCTAAAGATCTCACCTTTTAATACTGTTGCATTGGGTTTAAGTTTCAACATGAATTTTGGACATGACACAAACATTCAAACCATAGCAGTGTTTAAAATAGGTTATATTACCATATGTTTAAATGTAAACTGGCATGACCTAGTAGTAGAAAGGTCCCTACTTCTACTTAGTAGACAGGAAGACATTTACCCACTTGAACATACTGTAGGCTAAATGCATATTAAGATTTCATGCAGGCCGGGTGCAGTGGCTCACGCCTGTAATCCCAGCACTTTGGGAGGCTGAGGCGGGTGGATCACGAGGTCGGGAGATCAAGACCAGCCTGGCCAATATGTTGAAACCTCATCTCTACTAAAATACCAAAAATTAGCCAGGCATGATGTTGCGTGTCTATAGTCCCAGCTACTCGGGAGGCTGAGGCAAGGGAATTGCTTGGACCTGGGAGGCAGAGATTGCAGTGAGCAGAGATTGCGCCATTGCAATCCAGCCTGGCAACAGAGCAAGGCTGTCTAAAAAAAAAAAAAAAAAAAAAAGGGTTCAGGCATAGGTATATTTTGAAATGAATTTAAGTTTTATTCTGCCATGTGAAGATGCAGAAACAACACACCCCATCTTGGAAGAAGAGAGAGCAGCCCTCACTGGCCATTAAATCTGCTGGTGCTTTGCTCTTGGACTTCCCGGCCCCTAGAACTGAGAAATAAATTTCTGCTTTTTGTAAACTACTCACTTAAAGATTATTATAGCACCAGAAACAGACTAAGGCAAACATAAAATACCTAACTAAAATAAGGTCTCTGACTTAGCTACCACCTCCAGTGACACCCCCTTGTTTCTGATCTCCTTCACCAAAACTTGTGAAAGTGTTGTCTGTCTAGTTGTTCTCCATTACTCACATCTTAAGATCTCCTTAATTGAGTCCTATGGGGCTCGTTTTGTCCTTTCTACTCCACTGGCATGGCTCTTATTAAGGGCACCAGATCTCTTTTGCTGAATCTAGTTGTCAATTCTGTCTCTTTTTCTAAATCTTGTCATTTGAATAGTTGTTCACTCCCTTCCCTGGAGCAGTTCGCATCACTATATTTACTTGGTTCTCCTCCTTAATTGCTAAGTACATCTTGTCAGTCTGCTACTCTGCTTCTAATAGATGTCTAAGTCTTACAATGCCCCAAGGATTTTGTTTGTATGTATCACTGTCCCAGACTTCTCCCTTGGGCTCAGTACAAGTGCTCAGTACAAGTACTTACATGGGTTTTCTATAGGTGAAGGCATATGGGAGGGGGTCATATGGTAGGTTCTGGTGCCAGATTCTCTTTGGCTCTTGTCACCTATTAGCTGGCTGATTAAGGCAAGTTTCTTAATGTCTGTACTTTAGTTTTCTCATATATAAAATGAGGATAATACTAAGAACTACTTCATGGGGTTTTGGGGAGGATTAAGAAAGTAAAAGATATAAATAAGTAAATATATATAAAAGTCAAAATGTTCTTGGCACATATTCAGTGCTCAATAACTGCCTATTATTAATTGTATTACAAACATAATAGAGCAAAAGTAAAATCATCGATTATTTTCCCCCTCAAATATTCTAGTTCATTCTCTTCAGAAATCTTTCTCATGAGTGAAGACTACTGACATCCAACCAGTTGGTTTAGGGTAAAAATCCAGAGATCATTTTTTGCTCTTTTCCCTCCTTATGCTATTCCAACCTATCAGTCATTTCTGTTATCTTTACTTCAAAATTTTATACCAAATCTCACCAGTGTTCGTCATCTCCTTCTCTAAACCATAGTACAGGCCACCAACATTTGCTCTGTTTTTCTGATACTTCTATGCTTCTTACAATACGTTCTCCATGGAGTGACCTCTCTAAAGTGTAAATGTACATGCAGGTTGAATATCCCTTATTTGAAATGCTTGGGACCAGAAGTGTTTTTGGATTTCCAGTTTTTTCAGATTTTAAAATATTGCATTGTACTTACTAGGTGAGCATCCAAAATTTGACATCCAAAATGCTCCAGCAAGCATTTCCTTTGAGTGCCAAGTTGGTGCTCAGAGATTTCAGAGCATTTTGGATTTCAGATTTTTGGATTTGGGATGCTCAACCGATATGTCCTTTCATTATTTAAAATCCTTCAGTGGCTATTCATCACATTGAGAGTAAAATCCAGTCTCCCAAATTGGTATAAGCATGTCTTGACTTAGTACTAGCCTGACTCTGGAAAGTCAGCTCCTTTCTCTCTCAGAGCTGTTCACTAAAATCCACTCTGACTCCTTTTCTGTCACTCAAACACGCCTAAAGATTTCCATTTTTTTTTTTTTTTTTTTTTTTCTCCAGACAGTCTCGCTCCCTTGCCCAGGCTGGAGTGCAGTGGCACAATCTTGGCTCGCTGCAACCTCTGTCTCCCGGATTCAAGCAATTCTCCTGTCTCAGTCTTCTGAGTAGCTGGGACTACAGGCGCCCACCACCACATCCGACTAATTTTCATATTTTTTTTAGTAGAGACAGGGTTTCTTCATGTTGGTCAGGCTGGTCTCAAACTCTTGACCTTGTGATTCACCCACCTCGGCTTCCCAAAGTGCTGGAATTATAGGCGTGAGCCACTGCGCCCGGCCAAGATTTCTCATTTTTAAAGGCTTTGCACTCATTATTCCTCTGCTTGGAACAATTTTTTGCCCTCAGGTCTTCATATCTGCCTCCTTTTCATTTAAATTTTATTTCAAATTCCATGTCCTGACAGAGGCTTCTCTGACTACTTTCCATCAAAATATTCTACTATTTTCTATAGCACTTACTAAGGTTTTCAGTCTTCAGTCTCTGCCCCAAACTTAATTTACCCACGTTGATCACCCACTTAAATCTGAAAAAAATAAGTGTCTATTGTAGAGTGTCACTTGTTTTACCTGATTATCTACATTTTCATCATCTACTTTCTTAAATTTTATTTTTGTATGTACTTGGCCTTGTATTTCACTATTAAACAGCACACTTGTATCTGCTAATGCATTAGGAATTTTGGAGTGGTAAGCATCTCTAGCCATCCTTTTCACATTTGCAAATGTTGACATGCATAAAATAGTAGTTGTTTTGGATCTGAATTTCTCATGAAGAGCTACATGTTTTGGGAAAATTGAGCGGTTATCCTTTTCATATATTTAAGAGCTCTGAAAGAATTACTAAAATAACCTGAACATTGTGCTTAAGCCTGGAAATATTTCCCTTGAATCACAAATTCTTTTATTAATAAGGTTAATATATCAGAAGATTGTTTGTTTTTATCATTAGTTTCCAAAAGCATAAACAATAAAATAAAAAAAAAAGACATTGGCTTCCTTATACTCACTTTGCTTCAGAGCACAGCAATGCATAACTTATTTCTCATTATTTTTGAAGCAATGATACATATTTCTCTGGGACTCTGTTTGTTATGGACCAGGACATTGACCACGGAGGCATGTTCATGGATTACTGTTTAATGATAACAGCAATACAGATGAGGATATTGGGCTTTAAAGAACTGCGGTCATGAATTTTCCTCTGCAAAAATAGAAAGACTCTTCCTCAGCAAAAGTAAAGATAATGTTATGTTTGCAGTCTCAACTCCTTATAATCACTTAAAATTTTAAGGTAAAATTAGGCTTTTAATGTGTAACATGAAACAACAAATATTCTATTTTTGAGTTCTGGTTGCATCTTTAAAGATATGATGGAGCAAAGGGCTAGCCCAGCACATATTATCATGGCCAACATTTATTTGTGGGAAAAAAAGGAAATTTGGTGGTATGGGCACACTTTCAAAATTCCCATTGATAGAGAGGGCTCAGAGACAGGCTCTGATCTTAATTATTTTATACATTCTAAACTGAGATGCTTAATTAGAGCTTAAATTTATGGGGACTCTCTGAAGCATGAGAGGTGTCCACCCAGGTTTCTTTTTTCATGAAGGAGCAAAAAGTATATGCAGTCACAGCGCGCTCTCTGGAGAGTCTACGGTGACATGGGCATCTTCTTTTCTTAGCTAGTGTAGGAGGCAGGGGCGGGCTTGTAGGCATGTCTCTGTGCTGGTGTGCAGAAGCTGACTGAGATCCAAACATGTACTAAGGCTGTCAGATGGATAGAAGAAATGAAGAGACGCTAGTACTGACTTAATGAACAAACAGACTGAAAACAGGTTAAATTCAAAGATTAATAGTTGATTTTGGAGAGCATAGTTGATAAATCTCAAGTATTACCAAAGAGCTGCTATAAATTGAGTTTCCTAGCCTAAAATATTCAGTAGTTTTTCTTAATGGATTTGTAAATAATATGTTTGAATAACAACTATTTTTTAGCTTCTTTATTGGCAAGTAAAACCAAAAAATAAATAAATAAAACTTTTTCAGGGCATTCTGCTTAAATCTCCCCTTCTTTCTCTCTTGTTTTTTCTTCAAGATAACTTAGGCACAATTCTTAAAAGAACACCATTTGGCTAATTTCCATCTGGCTTCCTTTCCCTCTTATTTTCACTACAAAGAGTGGAGTCTCTTTTTTAATGCTATTTCTAAGTAAATTCAGCTTCAGCTCAACACTCATCCTCCCCTCTGTTTTTCGTGTAAGCAATTATTTATTTTTTTGTGGGAGAAATACATATAACTGAGCTCTAACTGGATTGAATCAGATAAAAGCAAATTGTAGAAATACAGGCTCACTAATTTCTAGTAATATTTTGTATGCTCTCGAGTACAAATGTGTCGTGTGAAAAGTTCCATTTGTGCAGAAGAATTGAGTATTTTGCACACAGATAATTAGAAAATTGTCAAGACATATGTTGCTTTTACAAACGTTTTTGTATTTATTGTTTTGCAGATGATACCAAAAATTATCATGGTGCTGAATTCTGAAAAACCTCTCAACTTAGAGGTCTTCATCAGTGACTAATTGCTACTATTTGTAACCCACTTTAAAAGCATATAAAGCACCCATCTGGTAATTCTATTAACAGTTTCTATGCTAACATGGCGATTTGTCCTCAAAAAAGAAAATATGCAATTATGAAATATTTGTATTTGTGTCACTCTTGAAAAGATACAAATGTATCTGGAAAAACAGAGTTTACCATTCCTTTACCACGTTCTCTATTAAGTCTACAACTTTTGAAAAAATCAAATTAGATTAGCACCATAGCTATGTAGCTACATATACTTAACAAAATGGAAAATTAGAGCAATAATCTGAATAAATCAAAGCAAAAAAAAGCAACATTCATAATTAATCATCTGAATAGCATTATCAAATCGTCTTTCCTCTTCCCTCCCCAACTCTCTGTGTTGCCCGCTCTAGAATTAATAGGTCTTGAGCACCTAGGTCTCTCCCCTGAAAAGAGGGAAAGAGAAGTGACATTCCTGACCTGGTTATTTTGAAACTCTGACCTTGAGAAAACCGTATCTCTCTGAGAGTCAGTTTCTATAGTGGTCAAATGCAAGAGTTTTTTCTGCTAGTCTATAATAAATGCTGTCATGAATAATTAAAGAAATGAAGAATTTGAAAAATGTTTTGTAAAAGTAAACCCCTTCCAGAACTCAGAGGTAGCTGTGATCATGCAAGTTTCTGAAGTAGGACAAAAATGATTGTCCACCTGAAGAATAAAATATTTAATTTCTGAGAAAAAACGATTTGGAGACTTGCTCCAGCCCTGTGTCATTCTGAACCTTGGCCCCTTGGAGGCTTGTGAATATTCACTAACCTTCGTCTACTGCTGCACGGGTGTTCTTTATAAGGGACACACAGATTTTTCCATTTCTTTTTTGCTTTCAATGCCCTAGTAAACCTCTTGGGGTTGTCAGAATGGGTTGGTCTGATGTTTATTATATGTAACACATATTATGTCCCTGGTCTCAGTGCTACAGCACCTTTTCTGATTTTATGATACCATGTCACTCTTAGTTGCTTTTGGACATGCCTGGAGTGCAAAATCTCTTTTTTCTCTTGCTAAGTTTTTCTTATTCTTCAATATACAGCTAACTCAGTGTGGTAGGATTACAGGTAGTTTTAAAGTTTTCTTTTTATACTTCACTTTTGTAGTTCTTTCATGGCTTTTATAATTTAAAATTATAGAATTAGAATTCTCTCTCATATGTTCCATTGGCACAGATGTTCACTTCTCATAATAATTATCTGAGTATAATATAATAGACTATCTGTCTCACTAGACCGAGATATTTTGTAACATATAGTTCCTTATGTCTGCTACAATGTCCATAAGAAACATTTATTGCATGTCAGTTGAATAAATGATGGGGCAAATATGTTACATCTGTAGTTAATTTTAGTTTAACAAGTAGACATATAGCAATATGAAATAGCTAATAACTAATTAGATCTGCAAATAATATAATATATTTCATATAATTTTTTTTAGTTTTTTTTTGCTTTTCTACTCATTGGAAATAAATGGTAAAATAAATTTCTTCATCATAATAAAGTAAATGAAATTATAATAAATAATTAAATGATGAAAAACTCTTGTAAATTATGATTTTTTAAAAACAAAAACAACTTCTTATTTTTTTTCTTTTCTTTTTTTTTTTTTGAGACAGAGTCTTACTCTGTCACCCAGGCTGGAGTGCAGTGGTGTAATCTAGGCTTACCACAACCCCTGCCTCCTGGTTCAAGCTATTCTCCCACCTCAGTCTCCCTAGTAGCTGGGATTACAGGCACCCACCAGCATGCCTGGCTAATTTTTGTATTTTAGTAGAGATGGAGTTTTACCATGTTGGCCAGGGTGGTTTCGAACTCCTGACCTCAAGTGATCTGCCCGCCTTGGCCTCCCAATGTGCTGGGATTACGGTGGTGAGCCACCGCATATGGCCAACTTCTCATTTTCTAATTCCTTTTCTGTACCATATGAAGTATTTTCATCTTGTGGTCTATACTTAAACCTTAACAGTTACAGTGGAGGTGCTATGGCAAGATAAGGCCACAACTCATAAAAGCTAATTGTGACTATGTATCATGGTTTACCATGACAGACTATTGCTATTTGTCCATTTCATGTCAAAACTTAGGCTCAGACAACTGGATAACCTGAATGACAGCCAAAAGCTTCAAACATTCCTTTCATGTGGAAAGAAGGTGTACTTTCTACTGAAAGAATATTTCCTCTGGAGTGGCAGTCAGTGGCACCTGATAGGAGTTGGCAAAGATAAGTTTAATTGTATTCAGTGTGATTCAACAGACATTTACTATATACCAGTTTGTTTATAATCCTCTACATATATCAAAGTAAATAAGGCCTTGGCCCTTTTGTGGAGGAACTCACAATAAGTTTAGGCAGGCCAGACATAATCAATTACCTATAAAGAAAGGATGATAGTTTAATTTGCAACATTCAACAAAAAATTATTAAGGGCTGTTCTTTGCCTTCTTTGCCTAACACTGTGCTGGGTGCTAATGAAGTGCTATGGAAACAAAGTCATGTGGAATCTATTTGACTCTGATGTTGGAGGGAAGCAATTGGGCAAGACTTCCTTTTCAGGGTACAGTAGGTACAGAGCTTTGGTCACATGATACTTTTAGGGTCCTGTAACATTTTAATTTCTTTTAAAGTCAGAAGAGAAACAAAGACCTTTTAGGAAAAATGAAATGTTTTAGTATGTAATATCTTTATACCAATATACTCATAAAATATAATCTGTAGTGTCTTTAGTGATGAAAGTGTCCCATCAAAGTAAAAGAGCCTAGGGGCCATGAAAGTCATAATGTGGTCCTGACTGGGAGAAGCTGGAAGTCAGAGAGGATGAAAAAGATTCAGATTACCAGAGCTGGGCCTTGAAGTGATAATAATATTTCACCAGGTGGAGAATAGGAGGGTTTTTTAGCCAGAAAGGTTAACCAAAGCCAAGACCCAGACTTGTGAAAGTATAGGATGCACAATTCAGAGATGCACAAGACATGGTCCTTAAATGAAAAGATTTATCGGGTCAGTGGATAGAAGAAAAAGTATGTGAATGAAAAGTTACATTATTGAAGAAAGATGCCTATTCCAAGAATGGTGAATAAGGCACCTGCTCCTGAATCTTAAAGGTCTCTGAGAATTAAAGCTTTACAACTAGACTATTTAAATAAACAAAATGTTTAAAAGTTTACCATTGTATAACTCTTGATGTTCTAGTCTGTATAATGTATTTGAGAGTAGGATAGGAAATAACAGAGTTTTGAAACTATCCTCAAGTCCTGAAATCTTCACTTATAAGTGATTATATATTTACCAATATTTATTTTATTGTTCTCCTTGAGTATTTTGAAAGTAATACCTAGAAATATAGCATTTCAAATCTACATGGAAAATAATGTAACATTAGAAATTAACTCAGGATTAGTTGAATACTCTAGTCAGGACATTAATTCTTAAGTATATTGTATGAAAGTGTTTACTCATAAACAAATAAACTTTCTTTTTCTAGAATAAACTCAAAATCCAAATTCAACAGTAAATAAAAATGCAATTCATATTGATGAATTCTGTTAAGCTGTTTTCAAAATATGAGAGCATAAATCAAAACTTAAATCTAGTATATACTGTTGCGTTAATTCCATTTCAGCTTTAATCAAATTCTAAAAGGGTAGTTTCTCTTGGTGTTTTCTAAACCCTGTTCTCAGTATTATCTTCTATTTTTCCCCTTCGTGTAATGATGGGAAAACATTATTCATCTAATTTATTTTGAGTGAATAACATTAAGGCTACTTACATTTTTCTTGTTATTATAAAAGCTGTAGTGAATAGTAGGTGAGCTGATGAATTTAATTTTTCAACTAAGTAAACATGCACATATTAAATTCTCTAACTGTCATAAATATAATCAGGCCTTTAATTAGAAAATGAAGGCAACATAATTCTAAGCATTATGAAGATACATTGGACTTCTGGTTGTTAACACATCTAGAGAGATGAGGCAATTCAATCAGAATTCCAGTGTCCAGCTCTATCCTGACTAGAACTTTTCCAGATCAATCTTAGCCTATAGAAGAGCCGCTGGAAATAAAAGACTGTGCCTATGTATGGTACATCATATTGGGAATCTTCAGAACTAAAGGATACCAGCCTCTCATATGAGAAAGTAGTTGGATTCTTGGATATTGCAATCTATGCTTACTAAATATGGAGAGGTATCTATTAGCTTTCAAAACACATTTTTTTTTTCCCATTTCGTATTTGTTTGCAACTCTGAAATTCATACAGAAAAGGCATTAGTGAAAAATGAACTGTTCCTTTTGGTGCGTTACTCACTGAGTGATTTTGCAAGACTTTTATCAATCTCTAGATCCTCCAAAATACCTGTTATTGATTTACTTAAGAAAATGTTGGTTTGGCAAAACATTATGCTGAAGTCAGAGACTGTAGGACTGTATAAGGCACAATTCCTACCCTCAAGAAATGTACACTCTGATAGAAAAATGGAAATACAATATGATATGACTAATACTAGTGCATCTTATAGTATAGAGGAAAGACACTAAGCTCATGCTTAGGATGTCAGTGAAGCTTGCTTCAAGTCAACGTCGCTGGGTCCACAGAAGCTTACTTTATTTTAATTTATCTTTTGAGACGGAATTTCACTCTTGTTGCCCAGGCTAGAGTACAGTGGCGTGGTGTCTGCTCTCTGCAACCTCCGCCCTCTGGTTTCAAGTGATTCTCCTGCCTCAGCCTCCTGAGTAGCTGAGATTACAGGGGCCCGCCAACCCACCCAGCTAATTTTTGCATTTTTAGTAGAGATGGGGTTTCACCATGTTGGTCAGGCTGGTCTCGAACTGACCTCGTGATCTGACTGCCTCAGCCTCCCAAAATGCTGGGATTACAGGCGTGAGCCACTGCGCCCAGCCCGCTTACTGTATTTTTTAAAGAACTGGGTTAATTATTTGAAATAATATGCCTAGTTTTATCTGTGACTGAAGCTATGAAATTTTTATCCCATCTTTGTTCTATTATTTTTTATATTTTGATAAGAAAATGCATTATAATATTATAATTTATTACCTATATTTATGTATATTTACAGATGGGTAACGTTTCTTTATTTTACATATAGGTAATTTTTACATATATATGTAAATAGTTAGGTTTGTATGTAGCCAATAAAGGTGTGCTTGTGTATGTGTGTGTGTGTATATATGTGTGTATATATAAATATACTAGAATATGCCTATATTAAATATATATTGAAGAGAGCAAATACCATTAATCACATTTCAAAAATTATTTTCATCATGCCTTGCAATTTTTTCTGCAGCTTTAATTTCATATCAGATTCACAGTAAAAATGTCATTCATCATACGAATTTCTATTACTAGCTCATTTAGTTGTGAGCTCCTTTATTTTACTCTTCAGTGAATTGTTTTAAAACCATGTTAAATGCAGTATTGACTCTTTTATTTACTTTTTCTTCTCTGAACATCATTGTTGGTAATATATTTTTACCTTTTTCTGGCCTTTTTTTTTTTTTTTTTTTTTTTCTTCTTGAATTTTCTCTTTATATGAGGAAGCCCTTTTGTGTTGGCAATCTCTGTAGACTTTTATTCACCATTCATTACTCTCTCACTTAATAATTGCTACAAAGATATGGAAACAAATCAAGCTGTTTCTTTCCTCTTGGGAAAGATTTCTAAGGCTTAAAATATTGGTATAAACTTATGTGATTTATTAATTAAAGATATTCTTTATGTTTTGGAAAAAGTTGCTAACTCCTCACATTTAATCTCTAATGTAAGACTGTAAGAGTGAATTACAGTCATTTTTTTCCCCATAATTTTTATTAAAGCAAATGTGTTAATTAAGACTCATGAATTGAGCATCTGCCTTCCTATATTATGTTTGACGTGAGGGGAATGTAAAAAACAGTGTAAGGCTCTTTCCCTGTACTGACGGGCTCAGAGTACAGCTTTGAGACAGATTAACAAGCACAAAATAAATAGCGCTATATTAATAAAAAGGAGAATACAGCTCAATTGTAAGTTATACAATGAATATTATAAATATATAGGTCTTTTTAAATCTGTGAGTACAGATTATATGTGTATATGTGCATGTATATATAAATTATAGTGAAAAAAGAAGGATGTACACCCAGTACTATTGCTAGTGGTGAATCCGTCCCTATGGGTCTGCAACAACTGGATTCTTGCCTCTTCAGAGGAAATAATTTGGCCGATGGGCAGAAATAGGTTTAAGGCAGAGGGAGAGACTGAAATGAGTTTTAAAACAAGAGTAAACGTTTATTAAAAAGTTTCAGAGCAGGAACAAAAGGAAGTAAACTACACTTGGAAGAGGACCAAGCAGGCAGCTTTAGATCCAAGTGCTCCATACGACCCTACCCTTGACTTGTGGTTTTATACACTGACATGTTTCCGGGTTTGCATTTGTACTTCTTTTCTCCTGATTCTTCCCTTGGAGCAGGCTGTCTACATGCCTATGGCCTGCTGGCACTGGAGAGAGGACACATGCGCAGTGTGTTTCCTGAAATTGTGCACATGCTCATTTGAGGCGTTTATCCCTTACCAGTTGAGCGTTCCTAAAGGAAATCATATGCAGTTAAACTCTGTCATTTGGCCTCTTAGTGCACATGTGGGAGCCCCCTTACTCAGCTCATGAGATCTTATTCGGAAGCTGCTGATCACTAGCTTCAAGTTTTTATATTGCGAACCTGCGTTTCCGCTGGTGCCAGCTGTGACCAATTATTATTTTAGCGAGACAGTTTAACAACTACCTGATCATCACCTGGTGGTTGCCTGATATTCCTCAGGGGAGGGCCCTAGCTACCAACTCTAAGAGTAACTCACTACTGCTAGAACTTTGAGAAAAGGTGTTTGAAACAATACAAGCAAACTCATTCAATCAATTAACGAATGGACCTCTAAATTACACAGGATCACTCTTCCGGTGAGACTGCTGATTAATTAGTGATTTGCATTATTTTATAGATACATTACTTGTTTGGTTCATCCTTTTAAAATATCATCTTGATTTTTTAATAGTAAATGTAGATAATATATCTAGTAAATTAGGTGAAATGAGCTTCAAATGTGCTTTAAAATATATTGTACTGTACATATTTAAAGAAATCCAAATGATGCCATGTTCTTTCTCGAGTTTTTGTATAATGCTGCTAGTGGCATATTTTGCTTTAAAATAAATTTTCAGTTCTAAAATCTCTGAGGTACTTCTCTCCTGCAGTGATTGACTTTGTAGGGAAACATTTAAGAAGGAATTTAAATTCAAAAGGTGCAATTTGAAACACATTTTCTTGTGACAACTTTTGACACTGACCTTTTAAAATATGTAAGCATGGACTTTCCCCTTTAATTATGCTGCATCTTTTAAATTAAATCTGTGCTGTAATTCTTTATAAAATAAGGTGATACTTTGGAATAAGTTTTTTTTTTTTTTTTTAACTTCTCTTAAATTTGGAGAATAAAGTTTCATATGTTTACAATGAGAATTCAATAATATTTAGAAACATTTTTTTCCTCTCTTCATTTAGGCAATAGAAGTCACAACACTTTTTATCCAAACAGTGATTATATATGACACAAAAATGTATGTTCATTTTTCAAGATGTTTTCTATAGTGAATTTGAGCCAGAAATTTCACAATGAAGAGTTAGAGGGAAATAATAATAATAATAATAATAATACTAAGCTGATCCGTGAGAAATTTATTAGAAAGAATGGAGAAAAGGAGCATTTTTTGGAGTTACTCTTTGGTCTTATTAAAGGTCTTTTGCTTGCATTCCAGTGTAGAGGAAAGAACTTCATCAGCTGCCTTCATTATGAGTTGGCATAGCATCTATTCTTACATCATTTTGCCAGAAATTCAGTGAGCACATAGAGAGTACAGATTGGTCATATCAAGAGAAGTTATTAATAATACTGAACATCCTTAGGTATTTGATTATTTGGCTATGCCATCTCTATTTTGAGGAATTTAAATAAAGAAATTCTCAAATAAGACCTTGGCAGTTGTGATATAGGAGAAGAAAATGGCACCTTGACTTAAAAACCTGATTTAAATAGATGCAAGATATTTACTTGGTATGGGACCTTGGACAGGTCATCTCAGTTTTTGTAGCTTCGATTTTTCTTTTCCATCTATCTCATAGGATATTGTGAGGTCTCAATGATATACAGTTTCTGAGGCTTTTACTCATAGTGCTCGAGCATTTTAGATTCGTTCTCTATGTTTCAGTATGCTGAGTTATTTTAATATTTTGAAATTTGGTTTTTAGATCTTAGTTTAATTCTTAGTTGGTCCTAAGATAAGAGGCTGCATTATGCATTAAACATTTGTTTCTTAATTTTTCCTTTTGTCTGCATATATCTGTTCTAAAAATATCAATAAATAAGTAGATATAAAATATATACATAAGAATGAGATAAAGTAAATGGAATATTAGAGACTTATGTAATTTGTTGAAGAACATGCAGTTTTTAATCCTCCTCCTTCTGAGACGACTATTCAAACTCTGGGAGAATTGACCAGACAACGTTTTTCAGGATATGTGGATTTTTTTAGAGGGCTTTCGTTGTGTTTTCAAATCAGGGCATGCATGTTATCGTGTTATTCTGCTTCATTTTCTACAATCTTTTCTGCCTGGCAAAGAGTATCTAAAAGACTCCAGATTGGTCTCCCTGCTTCCAACCCTGGCCCCTACAGCAGTCTATTTCTTCAACTATAGCTAGAACACTTCTTTTTAAACACAATTCAAATTACTCCTCTGCTTAGATGCTTCCAATGATTTTTTCATCTCTTCCAAGTTAAAGCCAAAAGCTTCGAGGTCCTACATGACCTGGTTTCTCAGGTCCACTCCTGCCACATTCTTCTCACTCAGATTCAGCCACAGTGGCCTCCTCCCCGTTCTTACAACAAGGCCAGGTCTAATCCCTGCCTGAGTTCTGTATCTGCTTAGGCTTTTAAACCATTTCTTCCAAATTTCCTCAGAGCTCAATGTTTTCTCCTTGAGGTCATCTTAGCAGTGAGCTCCTTCAGATCACTCTATTTGAAATTACACTTTCCTTCTATACCCCAAACCCTATTCTTCTTCCCTTCCCCTTAACCCAGCTTGGGATAGATATATATATATAGTGTATGTGTGTGTGATATTTACCTGTTTATTTGGCTTCTTTCTCACCCATTAGAATCTAAGTTGCAAGAGGTTAGGAATGTCTGTGTAGTGGAATAGGAAAATTATTTACTGTTTTCCAGCTTCCATATTTCTAGTTGTCATATGCCAAAAGGAAGCTTTACGGTCAAGAAAATGACTCTTTTCTCTCCATAATATGTTTTTCACTTCTAAACACCAGATGATTTCTCCCTGTAATGAGAGAGCAGCTTTCCCTTTGAAGAGAACCCAACAATTCCAATGATCATAATTAATTCTCTATATATGTAGATGTAACTATATAAATATAGTAACCCTCAGATTTGCTCCATAGAACTGGAAAATCAGGACTGACTAGGGGGATTTGAATTAGAATCTGAAACATCAATTGCCCAAGGCACTGTTTTTCCAATATATGCAGCTTAATGATCCCAGGAAATCAGCCCTGTATGGATGATGTGACCGATAAATAAGCATGACAATACCTGAAATCCAATGGAATACTGGCAGGGAAGATTACAAAACAGGGCCCAAAGGAGAGGTTTTCAATCTCTTTTCCTTTCCCTACACTTATAGTTCTAAAATTTCATCTTATTGATTTTTGCTGTAATTGTTTCTATTCCTAACCATTTTGAATTTCGATATTCTAACTGGAAAGGGAAGGACACCTTTCACAGTGCATCATTCTTGTTGTCACAGGATGAGACAGAGGTGGCTGACCTGTGGTCCAGAGAGCACAGAACATTGATAAGTGCTTTTTTTAAGGTGATGTGTTTCTTGTTCTCTGTGAGGGTACAGGAGCCATGCCTCATAGTGGATAAAGTCTTCTAGAAATTTCCCATCATGTGTACGAAGACCTTCAATGTAAACAATGTCTTTTAGGGAAGAAAAATAAGTGTCATGAGGATAAAAAGTTGTGTGGGGAACCTAGGCCTGGCTGTCTGTGCTGCTGCTTTGAAATTAGAGATTTCACTGGTTGGTAGAGCCGTGCTGCTTTTTCTAGATCGTTTAGATAGACTCTGATTTAAATGTGTTACATGAAGACTCTATTTAAGTATATATACACTTTTTCATTCTCTTGGGATCTGATAATGTTTGGGTGGATTGTGTGATTAATTAAGTGCAGATGGTTTTGTGCTTGTACAAGAGTTTAACATTGTTAGGGGGAAATTGAATAGATAAAGTAAAAATAGACTTCATTGCCGTTTTGCTAAGGACAAATTAAATGATTCATCTTCATATTGTCTATCCCTGCCATTAATTTGATGGGGGTGTTATGTTATGATAGTCTCTTGAATAAATAAGTTAAAGTTGGTTATGAAATTATTTGTTTAGTGGATTTTGCTCAGATCATTTTCAATATGTAGAACTTTTCTCTAATAAGGCATGGTGAACAAATTTCTGTAATTGGGCCTGACAAAAGAGCTCACTGTCCTTTGGAAAAGTAAATCCTATAGTAAATTATTCTAAAGATATTTGGGAGAGGATGGGGGCAAATTTGTGTAATGGTGCCTCTCCTATCTTCAAGAGAGGTAGTCTTGCCATAAACAAGTTCTGAATAAATCCTAGTTGAAAGCATGTAGAGCAGATAGGAAATATGTCCTGCCTTGCAAGCATGCTCTAAATATGTTAATATAGTCTTGAATTCTCATAAAGTCATTGACCAGAACAATTAAGAGAGTAAAAATTCTAATAGGTCAAAATTCAACATCCAAAATAATACTCTTGGACTTTCAATTAGCAATTTTAGATAGCTAAATGATAAGAAAATTCTTTTGCTATTAAAGAAAACAACAACAGAATACAGGAAAAGAGATGGAAAATAATGGAAACACTTTCAAAACAGGCCCAAAGTTGCAAAATAAATAGTAAAATAAAATAGATACTTTTTGTGTGTGAGAGAATGTCCCTGTCTAAAAAGCCCCAGGGGGGCTGTAATCCCTAGTTTATCTTAGTTTTCATACTTTTGACTCAAACATTTTTTTAAAAAATGAAAATAGTTCTTTTTGCAACTCTCTAGGAATATGTAAGAAGTGACACATTAAACTGAACGATTCTTCATACTTAAGTTTGACCACTGCGAAGAGTCTGATTGGACAAAGAGTTGTGTGTTTGACTACTACTTGTGTATGAAGAACCACTTGGGCAGCAAGCAGTGAAAGATGGTAAATCATATTCAAATGGATTTAAAAATAGTAACGTATTATTCTGATGAGAAACTGAGCATATCACTGTGGCAAAGAGAAAACTTACGCTAAGTAAACAACACTAGCTTTTTTTTTTTTTTTTAAAGGAATAAAGAAGTTTTGAGAATATGTGTGTCACAACCATCACATCATATATAAGTGATGATCAGACTGTAAAAATACAGCTAATCTAGGAGAAAATGGGGAGGGGGACATGTTTTCATGTGAATATGAATGTTTTAATGTGTAATTGATCTATTTAGCACATTTGCAAAAACACCACAGGCCATAGGAATTTATTAGCGATGACACATGAGGAAAATGCAGTGTTCGTAAATTACAGTGAAGAAAATTTGGGGGGTTGTAATTGCATTTTCATGGTTTTTTTTTTATACTTTAAGTTCTAGGGTACATGTGCACAATGTGCAGGTTTGTTACATATATATACATGTGCCATATTGGTGTGCTGCACCCATTAACTCATCATTTACATTAGGTATATCTCCTAATGCTATCCCTCTCCCCTACCCCCTCCCGACAATAGGACTCGATCTGTGATGCTCCCCTTGCTGTGTCCAAGTGATCTCATTGTTCAGTTCCCACCTATGAGTGAGAATATGTGGTATTTGATTTTCTGCTCTTGCGATAGTTTGCTGAGAATGATGGTTTCCAGCTGCATCCGTGTCCCTACAAAGGACACGAACTCATCCTTTCTTACGGCTACATGGTATTCCATGGTGTATATGTGCCGCATTTTCTTAATCCAGTCTGTCACTGATGGACATTTGGGTTGATTCCAAGTCTTTGCTATTGTGAATAGTGCCGCAATAAACATACCTGTGCATGTGTCTTTATAGCAGCATGATTTATAATCCTTTGGGTATATCCCCAGTAATGGGATGGCTGGGTCAAACTGCACGGTATTTTAAGTACAGGTTCTCACCTGTCCTGTTATTATAACTGAATTATTTTTCTGTGCCTCATTTAAAAAATGACACTAATGGCTTAAATATTGATACTGGAACATTATCACAATGTACAACATCTCTTGAGCGCTTAATGTCAGTCACTTGTGCTAAGGACTTATGAATTGTCACAATGACTATGTGAGATAGGTACTGTTATTTGATCCATTTCACAGTTGAGGAACTGAGGCTTTGGGAGGTTATGTCACTCTCCGCCTGCTTGTAACTGGTAAATGATCTCACTGTGTTCACTCTCAGGTCTGTCTGATTCTAAAGATCAAGTCTTTACTACCCTACCTCCACTTTGCAGATTCTGGAAAATCACCTGAAGTGTTGATCTCCACATTGTCAGCCAAGTGATGGTTCAAATAAGTTTTATCCACTTTCTTAAACTTAGAGGCTTCCAGAAGAACCAATGTCATGCAAAGGAAAGGGGTCAGCCCCATTTAGATGTGGGAGGGAAAGAAGATGTTCAATTGCACAGTTGACTCATGGCATTTGGTGTGCCTCTAGCATGGCACAATGTCCAGAACATAAAAATGAGGCTAGACTGGTTCTGATATATAGCTAAGGATGGTGGCCTTCTCAAGGTCTCGTTCAGATTCTGGGCATAGCCCTGTGTGCTTAAGATTTCCCACCCCTTAGACTGGCCTGAAATCGGTATAAGGCAGCGATCCTCTTGCTACAAATGCACTTGTCTTCTTAGTCTTAAACTAAGAGATACCTTTGCTTCTTCACAGATTGCCTTTATAGTCTCCAATGATAAATGGTCTGTGTTCATGGGAACCCAGGGTTTTTAGGACACTGCTGCTGTATGCATGAAAGTTGAATTGCTGGAATTGAAAACTTTTTATTTAAACCCTAACCCATCCTTCTGCATACAATTTTATTGTGTCTAGGAATATTCAGTTGAAATGGCTTCTGCATACTGATGTAACAAGAATAGAAACAGTAGGAAGGATAAAATGTGTATCCCAGAGGCACTATTCAGAACCTTCTGAGCTATGTTCCTCGATGCTCAGTTTTTATTAACGATTAAATTAAGAGTGAGATAAATTGAGTTAAGCCCCGTTACACAGCAGCATAGTAACTGGTGATCACAAAGGATTGGTATCTCAGATATTGGGTGATGGCACAGACGGAGTCAGTCCTTAAAGGGCAGGTCTATAATCCGAGCATTTCCTCTCTCTTCCAGGCATGACTAATTAAACTCCTTGATAGTGAGGTCATGGGAGTGCCCTCCCATCCTAAGCAAATTCATTTTCAAAGAGCACCTACTTTCACATTTATTTGCAGGCAACTTCTATTATTTAATTTCATTTACTCAAAAGAATGAGTAAAAATTTGAAGCTTTGCCTGATGGGGGACTGGATGCTATAAATATTTTAGAGTGCGGGCCAACGACCGCTTGGTTTGGAATGCTACATGCCACATCCAGAGACCTTTTCTCATTGTTGTGTTGCATTAAACAGCGACAGCCTGGCACAGACTAACAGGGAGCTGTGTAAAAGGTCAGGTGTTGCATTTTCATCTTTGGTTTGTGTTATTATTTTTCTGCCTGTTAAATGGTACTGTAAGCCTTAAATAGCTACTTTACATTCCTATGGGGATATTGTGTGCATTTTGATGAATCCGTCATGGTTTACTTATTTTGTGCTTCCACTTCTTTATATTAAAAATTTATATTTTTTTAGTTAGACATTTCAAATACTGGGCTTTTAAACACTAGTGCTTCTTGTGGTCATTGCACAAGAAAGATTGCCTATATTACATAATGCAACAGTGGGAAGTGCTGGTGAACAGAGGATAATCTACACAAGATCTTAAAACCTGGATATTATTCCTGGACTACCCCTCTGTTTTCTAAAGAATCTGTTTGACTCTCAGTCTACTAGTGGTAACAGAAACCTTTAGAAATAGTATGTGGAATTAATTCTCTTTTGAAAGCAACAGAATCCTTTGCATGCATTTTCCTTCTCTTCATTGCAGGGTTTTGCGTTTTCTATGTGAGTAAGAAGGGGAAAAAATGTAAGCATGAAATAACAAAGATAAAAGCCTTAGAGCTTAGATGCAGAGACAGATGACAATACAGGCATCACCAGAAATGAGCTTTGCACAGATATTCATCTAGTGAACAGTTTGGTTACTGTATGTGATATTTATAATACATTAAAACATGGAGATTGTCCTGTGCAAGCTTTCTGGCACCCTTTTATTTCACAGGGTTGATAACATGGTTGACTTAATCACTTTAAACTGGTAAAAATATGGAGGCATGATTTGGGTCTTCTGATTTATCTTTTTTTGTTGTTGTTGCTTTCTTCTTATCTTTTTCACTCCGATGCCTATGTCCTTTGGTATTTCTCATAGCTTGACATGCAGCGGTAATGGTTCTATTAGCTGTGGCAAATCTGCTGAGCTTGCTCTTCAAGGCAAGCGTGTCGTCACTGGTACTTTTTGCAGTTCCTTATTAGTACGCGCCCTTTACTGACTCTGCAAGAGCCATCACCTAGAATTAAACATTTTCTGCTAGACCTGTCCTTACTCTGTGCAAAATGATTATAGTCCATTATGCCACCTCCTTGCTGACAGCCAGATACTGCTGAGATTACAATAAAGTCCCTGCAAATTCAAATATGATGCTACCTCGGCGTACAGGGGTCTTTGATAGCGAGAACCGTTTGAAGAAATGCCTTCCAGAGATCAGAATATGAGAGGATTCTTGAAATCGTATTATGGAAACACCTGGTTACTATTAGATTGATAATATCAAGAGCTAGGGTCTTGGGGGTTAGATTAGTAGAAAGTCTAATGCTCTTAAATTATTCTAGAATAGGATAGGGCTAACTCAGCATAGGTCCGAAAATGCTGCTTCTGCAGAACCAAAAGCACCCAACCAAAAATGAGAATTTCCAATTTCTCTAATTTTAGGGTTATCATTTACATTTCACTCCAAAAGTGCTTTTCTTGTTTTGCTCAGCAAAAGCAGTTTCCTTTTATTCTTCATCAAATTTGGAATAAAGAACCCAGAATCTGGAGAGGCCAGGAAGTTCCAAGGATTTCACAGAAATATCAGTCATAGCAAAGGCAGAGCCACACTTGATGGTTGGCTGTCTGATAGTCTGTAATAAAAGCGGGGTTTCTTTTCTTTCTTTCTTTCTTTCTTTTTTTTTTTTTTTTTTTTGCTTTCCTCATATATGTCATTCTCTTTCCATCTTCTGGGAAATCTTTTTCTTTTAGCTCTTCTTCATAAAGCTGACATCATATTTTCTGTAGTCATTGCCCACCAGTGTAGCCTGTGTGTGTTCTCCCTCCATTCAAAAATTTAAACAGAAGCTCTGAAATCTGATTTAATGTTCTCCTGGGAAACTTCAGATTTGTAGTTGTAATATTTCACTGAGAGCTATCACAGGCAACTCAAAGACATTATTTTCCTTTAAAAATGAATACACTCAAGTATTAAACATCCTTTTTGGATGGATGGATGGTATACCTTAACTTTGCCATTCAAAAATGAAGCCCCCAAACCAATCACAACTAGTTGATAGAGATATATCCCAAGAATTACTGATGGATAAAGGAGTGATATTGCTTCGCCTTGGTGCAGTGGCTACTTTAGGAAAGAAGGTCTTTGACTATGATCAAGAGTACAGTTTTATCAGGCAGAGTAGGAGGAAACAATACAGGCCCAGTTTTAGCAACATGAAAGCAATTTTGGATTGTTCAGGATTCTGTTGTGGCTGAGGAAGCAGAGCAAAGGGCAGAATATTTGGGCTGAGGAGTACTTGGGGTTTTCTGAACACTGTGGAAACGTGCTTCAACTTTGTAGGAAATGGAAGCTATCAACAGTTTATAAATAGTAATTATTTGAGATCTGTGTTGTAGGAAAATAATTCTGGCAGTAGCCGGTTTGGGAAGACAAAATTCAGTGGCACAAAGGCTGGAGTGGGGCTTAGGAGACAGATGACGAATATCCTAACAAATCAAATGATGAAAGAGGGATGAGGTGAGATGTACAGGGCATATATAAAGTTGAATGGATAGTGCTTGGTGAATAGATGTGGATGTGTGGTATTCATGAGGACAACCCATAAAATTTATTTTAAGGTTCTTGTTTTAGACAATGGAGTAGAAGGTGTTTCTAATATCTGACACAAAGGGTACCGCATTAGACACTAGGTAATATCACCATTGCTTTCCTTCCTCCCTCTAGTGCTTCGACATTGTTGAGTCATGTCTCAGCTCGTGGATAAGGCCTATTATTTATGTGATCTGCTTTTCAGTGTGAACTTTGAAAATCTGTGATATGAACCATAAGATTATCAATATTATGTTTTGGTGTAATGTAGTACCATTTCTAACTTACACTTTATAGAATGTTTTGATAGAACTAAACTTTCAGTATGTTTTTTCTTTCTTTGTTGTTATTTCTCCTCCCTTAGTGTATTGCCCATGAAACTTTAGGAATCCTAAGATAGATCAATGCCACATTAAAATTTAAGGAACTACTTCATCAAAACCACATGCTTCATTTCCTGAGGATTGTCAGCAAGCCAGAGAAAAGAAAACATGTCAGAAATCTGTATTGCTGTTATTGGTGCTTCTTGCTTAACTGCTGCATTACCATGATGGTGGCGCTAAGTAGTTTCCCTTCCATAAAAGCACAAAGAGTGCATGCAGCAATGACAGGGAATGGGTCAAAATTTCATTGGGGACTTCTGAGAAGTGATCACATTGGTTTAAGTGCTTAAGTTCTGGGATCATTTCTAACATATCAAAAGGTATTAATGTGCTTTTGTATGGCTATTTTTTTTATTGTTTTAAAATTCTAAAATGGCAGGTCAGACTAGGCCAAGCATTGACAGGCTTTTAAAATTAATGTTTAATAAGATGGGGTGGCTGCCAGTACCTTGAAAGAATAGTGAACATGACTTGGATAAATGTAGCATATTCTTTAAATTTGGCTTCTGGCTTGTAGCTGGATAGAGAAGCTGTTCTTGCCTTCCCTCTTCTGTCCTTTCTTCTTTCCTCCTCTTTTCTCTGCCATTTCTTCTTCCTGTCTTTCAAGCATCATTGCTGCCTCTTTCTCATTCTTTGTGCCCCAAAGAAGGCTTCATTCTTAAGGATGATCCTTCTTTAAAACACAATGGCATATCATAAGTTCTATTCCATTTGATAACCTCATTAAAGCCATGGCAGCACTACTGTTTATTTATTTCAAGGACCTATATTGAGTTTAGAATCATAAATATTCATTACTAATTTTGTGAAAGGGAAGCAGTACTGATAGAAAGTCAGTGTATTTTGCCAAATTGTGGTTAGGATTCTCTGGGACATGGATTATATACATAAATAAAACAAATGCACTGAACATTCAGACAGCCTTGGAACAGTGCCTTATGGGAGTAAACATATGCTTTTAAAAAATGCATCACAGTAATACAGTTTGTCAATAATCCACCCTCGGTCCAACTGAGCCTTCAGCATATCTAGTATATTAGAAGCTATTCCGGAACTTATTCCCAGCATGCTCCGTTTTAGGCAATAATTGACCTATGGCATTACTGTGCAAATAAGAGGCAGAAAGTTTCTTCTTTGGGGGATTCACCCAGAAGTGGATCTGCCTCATGAAGAAAGTCTAGAGATTTTCAAACTACCGAATGTTGCAGACCATGACGCTTACAAGAGGGTGTCATCTGAGAAGTCCTAGAGGTCCTGTAATCTGACTACTGATTACTCTCAGGAAATTTTTATCTTACTTTGTTTTTGAGACAGGATCTCACTTTGCCACCCAGGCTGGAGTGCAGCATCACCATCCCTGATCACAGTAGCCTAGACAACCCGGGATCAAGCAATCCTCCTGCCTCAGCCCCACAAACAGTTGGGACTACAGGCGCACACCACCATGCCTGGCTAATTTCTGTATTTTTTTTTTTCTTTTTTTTTTGTGTGTAGAGACGAGGTTTTGCCATGCAGCCCAGGCTAGAAATTCTTATTTTTAACTTGACCCGTCCCAGTACTACTCTAGATTTTTCTCTTATGTTTCCTGCCTTTTGCAGTCAATATGTATATAAACAATGAGGATACATTTTCACCTTAGTATTAAAAAGATGCAAATGCAAAGAAAGTCCACATATTTAACTCATATAAAGTTACAGTTAACTTCATTTTTATGTTTGTGGGTTTTTAACTTATACGTCACTTCCTTGTAAAAAGCCTGCAAAACAATTTACAGACTTACTATATAGTGCTTACTTTGGGCCAACTATTCTTTTGTTTTATTTAATTCTCTCACAACTTTATTAAACAGATATTACAATTTCCATTTGAAAGCTAAGGCAACTGAGGTTCATAAAGTTTAAGGAATTTTTTTCCAGAACTTACAACTAGTACTATACATAGTGGAAGGGCTGGGACACAAACCCAAATCTCTGTCTGTAAAGACTAGTATTCGTTTTTCAAAAATACCAAAATGTGCACACATGACTTTCAGTGCATGTTTTTAGAAATCTTTTTGGTAAAGGTAGGTACAGAAAGAGTGGCCTTTGAACAATTACCTAGGTATCATCTACTCAGAAACAAAAAACAAAAGGATAGTTAAAGTGAATGTATATTTGTGTCATTAAGCATAAAATATTCAATGCATATCTGTTAATTTTTTAAAGTGTTATTTCTTATGTTATACCTACAAGGTCATCAATCTATATAGCCAGATGTGCATGCGGTACATATCTGCTGAGTACAGATCAGTGAAGAGAGTAGCCTGTAGGAGATTACTATGTAACAGAACGTGGTTCGTATTCTCAAGAAACATACAATCTAGTATGTGCATAGATGTCAATTCTGGAAAACTTCTTGGAAGGCATGTTTAGGATCAAGTTGTTGAAGGAGCAATCCATGCAATCCTTATAAGAGGCAGAGCGTAGCAGTTAAGAATAATTAAGAATTTAGGTTTTATAGTTACACTACTGATATGTATAAAGTCCAGCAGCATCATTTATTAGCTTGTGATCTCTGGGGAGGTCCTTAATCTACCTCTGCTTCTGTTGCCTCATCTATAAAATGAAGATAGCAAATATAACCTATTTCATATGGTTGTTGGACAAACACAAAGCACATTCTTTGTGCTGTGTAGTACCATAAGCACTGTACAAATAAGCCATTGAGTATGCCGAAGAAGTAGGTGGTACTATTATTGTTAGCTTTGAGAGGATAAAAGGAGTTGATGTATAAAAAGTATTTAAAGCAATGACTAGCACATAGTAAGTACTCAGTCACTGTTATCTCAACAAAAATTACCTTTGGCAAAGGAAAATAGAAAAGATATTGCAAGCACAGGAAACATTAGGTACATAAGCTATAGAAACGAGAGTAAATACGTAATATATATTTGCTCAAATCACTACCACGAGTTTGGTTCTGGTGATTAATAATGAGAAATTCTTAAGTGGAATGTGGCACAATAAGCTTCTCAACTTCCAGTGTCGACATCTGAAATATGCCCAGGTATTCACATTTTTGTGGCTGAAAACAGTGTCAATTACCTCGTTAATAGTCTTCTCTTCAGTTAAGTGGGCAATTTCCCCCATGAGAATGCCTGTGTTCATCATGAAATCTAATTAGAGTGATACAAAAAAAAAGGTACTGAAAAAATGTGGTTTGTAAACATGAATGTTTTTCTGAATTGCCTCTTGTGTGCAAAAAAACATAAGGCTGGTTACTATGGCTCCGAGAGCATGGTTCTCTGGTTACGGTGACTCTTAAGAGTTACTCACTTTTCTCTACTCACAGTATACACATTGACGATCATGCATGTGTCAAACTATGGCTGCTGAAGGTATTTTCTGGTTTGTCATTTACAAGACTCTGTGCACAGTTTGCCTTTACTGTGGCCCTGAGTTTTTTTTTTTTTGTTTGTGTGTTAAACCCATGATTTTAATAGTTACAGTTAATCAATACATTTCTTAACTCATTTGTAATTGTCATTTGACTGTGTTTTGTAAAAGCTTTAATGGTCTGTAAGCCTTGTGAGTTCTTTTTGAATGTGGCTGTTAGGGCATGTCTTCCTTAAAGGAAATTAACATGAAGGTTTATGCCTGAGTTTAATTCAGATCTCACCCATATACATAAGCAGATACACATGTACCTGCACTTTATTTCATCGCTTCATTTTTTCAAACTGTAGCTACCACTCTTTTGTGTTTAGTTTTGGATGAGAAGAGAGTTTGAGAAACTGATCCTGGGATTCATGTGTGCTGAGAGAGAGAGAGAGGACTCTACCCAGGGAACCATAGGCAGAAATAATGAAATGATTCTAGAAGTATAATTGAATACTTCATTCCATAAGCATTAATTAAATACCTAATGTAAATGAAATACATATAAATATATGAATATAGAAAATTGTCTCTTTAATTTCCTACTTATCAAACAGGTAGAATTCAGATTTATACAAATGTGATGTAAAATTAAATGATATCATTCAGCAGAGAAGAAGTTGAGGGGTAGTTTTGGAAATTTTAACATCCAAGGCTGGAGGGAAAATCTCTGTTAATGAATCAGATTTTGCTCTTCAGAAGCAAAGTGTTGGTAGAGAAGGTATCAGTATATCAGCATTTAGAAGCAACAGCCTGAACCCACAGATGCAGCACTATTTTGTGAAGCAATTGTCAATGGTAGCTAATTGATATCCACAAAGTGCTTCTTCAAGTGTCAAATGTTTAAAAAATGCTCAGAACTTAACAGGAATAAAGGGTAGTTCCTCTACGATCAGGTATCTAGGTTGAAATCTTACCACATGTCATTATTTTAAATAGATAAGACACTATGACAATGTCACCAATCCTAGTAAACTGGGGAGTGGGGAAGAACCAGACAATTTACATGATCCACAGTTTTTAGAAATATAGCTAATAAAATGTAGGAAGCTTTGTCATCTTATTGCATACAGTTTGCTTTAAAATAGAAGGGGGATGGAAAGGAGTTGATGATATATTGTTATATGGACCACTTTATGGCCTATATTCATTATAATATGACAGTTGCCCATTGACACCATGTTATTTATTGAATAGCAGAGCAAATAGGCTGGTAAATCATGATTGCACATCTAGCCAATCAGAATCTACTCTGGTTTTGTGCACGTTAATTTTTAAAACATATTTGTTCTGCTTCTTTTCATTTTATTTTTTATTGGTCTTTGTTTAATAGCAATCTTTTATTTAGTAGACTCTCATCTTGAGACATTTTAAAATGCACTACGTGTCAAATCTGATTCAACTAAGATACCTAAATGCATATTATTTCAATTAAATATGAATGCTTTGAAAAGTGTATACTTATATCATAATTGCTTAAAACTGCATTTTCACATTATGTATGTTGTAGAGTTGAATCTTGTTAATGTATGCAAGAACCAAAGTTAGTTTAAAAAACAGTAAAATAAATTATTCACATCACATACATCTATACATCTGATAGTGTAATTAGCAATCAAAAGTACTACATATGGTGATGTAATAAGGACATTATAATTTTTGTACATCCTGCTACTGATGGATTTAGATTTCACATTTTGCACATTTTCAATTTTATTATTTTAGACTAAAAAAAGATAAAAATAAAATAACATGTTTTGTTATTTTAGTTCCTTTTTTAATCATCTTTCACGCTTCTTTTGCTTTCCTTCCGTGTCTGGCTCTCATTTCCCTAGTTTAGATAGGACTTGTTTTTCTTCATTTATCTTGACTTGCTTTCCTGCTCTGCAGTGCTAACACTAATAATAATAATAGAAATCCTGGGCCGGATCTTGGGATTTGGGAGGTCATTGTGGTTACCTCTCTGCTTTAGTTAGCTTGCTAGCCATTTCAGAATGAAAATCATTTATACTTTTCTCAACATGTGCACAGATTTCTTGCATGTTTCAAATTGTGTTTGATCTCATTATTCCAAAAGTTTTATGTATCATAATGTTAAACACTTTAGCTAAAAAGATTACTACTCCAATTTTCATTTCCTCATAATGCTGCCAATGTTTTAATGCTTTCTTCTACTTCAATTCATTCCACTCTCACCATCTTTCTCTTGACTAAATGATTTGATTAACTCAAAGAATTGGGTTCAATTCATAGTCCTGGCCTTTACTGGCTATGGGACAAAAATTCCATCGGTAAAATGAGTATAACAACTATACATAGGGTAATGTCAGTTTTAAACTGTGTTAGATAACATTTGTAAAGTCTTAGGCACAAATTCTCAGATAGAGTCTTGAACGTGAGTAGTCAACAGATTTCACAAGCATTATTCGCTTTCATCATGTAAATACACCACAAAACGATTCTTAGCTGACTGATTAATACAAAATAAAAACAAACAAAAAAGAAGGAAGGGCCTCTACTCATTGTATGCCCCCTCTTTCATCAGGCTGACTCGGAACCAGGAAGAAATGCAGTAGAGTCAAATTTAGCTGTAGTTTACCCAGCTAATGGTAGGATGATATAAGGCCTATTTTCATACCAGCTACTGAAACAAAATGTCGTCTGTAAAATGGGAATAAAACCCCTTTTCATAGAGTTATTATTGATGAATATTCAGTCATCAATAAACATCTTTGTCATGCTCTGCTAGTCAAGTGTTTTTTCCTATAATGAGTTCTGTCTCTAAAATTAAAGTAGCATGAATGATTTGTAATTCAGATATTTTGTAATTTTCATAATTTTTCATTTTTAATTTATGGCCACCACTGATTGTGATCTAGCCATATATGAATCAGTACTTAAATGATTCTCAAAAAGTGACACTTAAAAATGCACACTAACTCATACATGACTCAATGGGATTTGTTCAATTTCTTTTGAAAGAAACACAGTTCGCACCTGGAAGAGAGCTCAGCATCACAGGTTGAGGGAGACTTGCGAGCTTTCTCTTGCTATGGGGTAATGAAACTTGGTTTCGGCTAAGAAGGATGCAACCTATAATAAAACAAAAATAGATCCTGTGACTCCACTGTTGAAGAATTTTATCTCACTTATCCATTCACATGCCGCAGGAATGCTGCCTAATTTTTAGGCTCCCGAAGAATGTCTTTCTGTCTCTTTTTCTTTCTTGCTTGCTTTCTCACTGTTGGATGCATTTGGTATATTCTGAAACTAAGTATCTTGTAAGCATTGAGAGATTTTTGAATAATGTGATATTATATTAACCGATAGCAGTGAAGCCTGTTGTTCTTTCATTGATAAATATTCAAAGAGTGATCAGAGGCTCTAATGATTAGTGGTTGTAAGCATGAATCAGACCTTAAATCATCACTAATATAGCATCTATAACGTTGTTAGGAAAAAAATAGAAGTAAAAATTTACCCCGTGTGTGTGTGTGTGTGTGTTTGTGCATGCACTTGTGCTCCTGTATGTGCATGTACTTAAAGATTTTTCTAGCCATTCATCCATTAATTTAAGTCAAGAAACTTTGATGATCCTGTCCTGAGCCATACGTTATCTAGATACCAGATATGCAGATATGAATGAGGACACAGTTCCTCTCCTCCGGGCAGTCCATGTCTAGTGAGTAAGACGGATAAATATATTAGCCATTAACTAATGTGATCAACACAATAATGGAGTAGTAGATTCAGTGCAGCAGAACCAGTGTGGCAGGTCGAAATACTCAGCGTAGGTCACGGAAGGCAGACTACTTGCACTTTCTCCTACAATATATCTGTAGCAGAAAGGTGGAAGCTTGTTTGGCATCCAGTGTTAAAATATAGACTCTGCTGGCTTGAAGTAATAAGAGCCTGCTTTGTGATGGTATATACTGGACATTAAGGATGGGAATGTTCAATGTTGGAAAGCTTTTTTGGAATGTGTTTGTATGTGTGTGCATGTAGGTACACATGCTATGTCTGTAGACATTATAGTAGCATCCTATTGCTATTCTAACAAATTGAGTGTCTTAAAACATCTCAAATTTATCTTACAATTTTGGAGGCTAGACATTGGAAATGAGTCTCAGTGGGCTAAAATCCAGGCATCAGCAGGATTCCTGGAGGCTCTAGGAGAAGGTCCGTTTTCTTGCCTCTTTCAGCTTCTAGAGACTGACTGTATTCTTTGGCTTATAGTCCCCTTCCGTCTTCAAAGTCAGCAGTGGCTGGTCATGGGGGTCTCGAATTCTTATCACTCTGACACTGACTCTTCTGCCTTCTGCTTCCACATATAGGAGCCCTTGTGATTACATTGGCCCACTTAGATAATCCAAGATAATCTTCTATTTTAAAATCATCTGGTTAGCATCCTCAATTCCAGCTGCCGTCTTAGTCCCATCCCCACCCGCTGCCACCACATAATGTAATATATTCATAAGGTACATGGGTAAGGATGTGGGCATCTGTGGGAGGAGAGCCTTTATTCTGCACAAAGGTGCAGCTAAGGATTGTATATCAGGGAGAAAATGTAGAAAATAAACAATACATGGAAAATCCATCTGAACATGAGAGAGATCAGAACTTGAATCGCTTAAGAAACTGCGTTATTACATACACTATGTGCCATGATGAGACAGAAATTACACAGATAAACAAATGGAAAATGTCATATAAATGTTGTATAAAGATGATGGAAAGAACATTCTGAACACTTTGTATGAAGGAAGGACAAAAGAGTTGTCTCTGTCAAATAAGTAAGAGGTGGAGCTTTTTGCTGACAGGATCCCAAATTCAGTGTAGATAAGAACATTGTTGCAAACTTTAGAGGTCGTTAAAAATTTAGGTCTACCCAGAATCCTTAAAAATGTGCCATTTTCCTTTATATTTCTTACGTGTTCAATGAAGTCATAAACTCTTTAATAACAAAAGCTAAAACATACAACACTTACTATGTGCCAGGCACTTTTCCAACTGCTTCACATGTAGTAATCATTTACTTATCACCAGGACCCACTTCTAGGGCATTGGCCTAGAAAGTCACACAGGACCTTGCACTGAGAAAGGTCCCCACTTGGTTTAATATTTTGCTGTTACCATCTTGAAATTCTTAATAATTTTTGAACAAAGGGCCCTACTTTTTCCTTTTGCACGAGACTGCATAAATTGTATTTTGCTCCTGTTCATCACAATAAAGCAGTGCATCAGATACAATTATCATCAATGTTTTGTAGAAGATAAAATTGAGGTATAGAAGGGTTAACTTGCCAACGTCACATGGCTGTTGCATTAGAGAGCCGGGATTTGAAACTGAGGTGCTCTGAACCACTTCACTCTCCTGCTTATTTGAGATAATGTCGTCTTAAATGTGTCTGTTCCTCAACTATGACACATTGTCTGGTACATGGTTAGCTTTTGCTAAGTGCTTGTTGAACAGAATTATGTTTGATGATCTTTGGCAAAAATGTTCATTTCAGTTTTCAACTAATAGAGATGAAAGTGAAAAAAAAAAAAGAATCCGGAATATCTTCCAAGACATTTGTTTAAACAGGCAAAAATCAGCTTTTTCCCTTTCCATAATCATATGTCTGAGGATATTCCCTTGTTCAAGGTACGTTATTTATTATTTATTAGTTAGATTTATACAGCAAAATTTCTCGAGAGATCTGATAAAATGACACAAATCTATATTTCTCCACTGTCCTAATTTACCTTGAAGAAATTTGAACTTTATAATCATTGATTTTATATATATATACACATCAATAAAATTGCTATAAATATAAACACATGTATATTCAATAAAGTGAGAATTGGAGAGCCATATATAATAATAAACCAGAAGGATGGGAGAAGTAGCATCTTAAATACATTTAATACACATCTTCTGGGGTTTGCTATGTGCCATGTGCTAGGCAGTAAGAGAGAAATTTAGTAAGAATTGTGTTAGTAAGAATAATAAAGTCCAGGGAGTGCAGAGTCAGTAGAATGAGACAGGGATCCACAGCCCCCAGGCCATGAACCGGTCCAGGTTCATGGCCTGTTAGGTACCCAGCCACACAGCAGGAGGTGAGCACTGAGGAGCATTACTGCCTCAGCTCTGCCTCTTGCCAGATGAGCGGTGCCATTAGATTTTCACAGGAGTGTGAAACTTATTGTGAGCTGCTTATGTGAAGGATCTAGGTGGTGCGGTCCTTCTGAGAATGCAACTAATGACTGATGATCTGAGGTGGAAGAGCGTCATCCCAAAACCATCCCCCAGTCACCAGCCTTCGTTCGTGGAAAAATTGTCTTCCAGGAAACCGGGTCCCTGGTGCCAAAAAGGCTGGAGACTGCTGGGCTGAGAGATCCAATCACATGGAAGTCTTACTAGAGAGACTGTATGGCAAAGACTGGAAGAGAGGGCATAGTAAGAGCACAGCCCAGGGCTTGGACATTTTAATGATGATTCTACTTTGAATTGAAAATGTGTAACTTTGGGCCGCTCACAGCCATTCTGTATATTTCACCATCTGTAAAGTGGGGCTAATAATATCCCTTCTACCTACTTCCAGAGATGATGTAATTACTAAGTGGATCCATAAATATGAATGCATGCTGAAAATTTTTAAAAACGGGAGGAGAAGGAGGGAGGCATTAAATTAGGGTGTTTTTCTTGCACTAAGTATTGTTCCAAATAAGACATAGGCATTAAAATCACAACATATGAAAATGAAGCCTTATTTAGCATGAAACACTGCTATATTATTTTAATCCTTATTTTACTACCTTACCTTAGATAATTCATATCTGGTGATTCAGACACTTACTGGACCAAAACAAAGAGATTGAAGATGTTAGCAGTGCAAATTTATTTTCAGCCTTAATTCACTATGTTATGTAATCCATATTTGGTTGACTTGGATAGTTAATAGAGAGGACAAAACATGAAGATGTTGGAAGTACTGACTTATTTGATTCATTTCATTACTTTATGGAGCATTTATTATTTATAAGGCATTATGAGTGACACAGAGATAAACGAGATAAATAAGATGTAGTCTATACCCTTAGAGAGAGCACAGTTTACTAGTGACAGTAGGAATAAAATGTTTGCATACAAGACCAAATGTATTAAGTGCCGTAAGAGAATAGCTGCAAGGATCCGCAGGAGGAAGTGAGCATATGAAATAGAAAACTGTATAACTAACAATCTGAATGTTATCTTTGGCAAGAAAAAGCACAGTTTAAAATAAAGCCATGTGGAATAAATAGAAAGTGTAGGAGAAGGTATTATCATTTTATGGAAATCCCCTAAGTTGCTTTATAAAGAATAACCAGTGCTGCCCAAGAGATTGTATATGTTGGCGAATTTTTTCATAGCAACATTTACTGTGGCTTATGAAAATTTAAATTTCTCTCCTGAAAGTTTTATTGCGAAGAGTAATAGTTTCAAAAACATGATCAGGAGATCTAGGAGTAAAATAATGTTATGATAAAAACCTGTAGCCTGGAGGTTATGATAATGAAAAAAAAAAAGTCTCGCTCTAGCTGGTTCAGATCATTTCAAAATAGTATTAAAATATCTGCAGATTTCCAACACAAGAAATGAAAATCTCACCATGAATATACCCATTTACATTCTTGTGACCCTGAATGACTGTCAGAGTAACTCATTGTTTTATTTCAACAGCCAAGCTGAGTGCCTTAGAGTTCATTATCACTAACTCACTTTAAACCATACTGGCCAGCGCAGGACAGTTGAGGCTCCTCCTTGAGACACATATAAAACACAGAACATTGAGAAACCAGCTTTTGGTTGTCAGTATTTTTGAAAAGAGAGTACCACGTGACAGATACACAAAGTCTAGAGTGATTAAGAGTGTAAGAACTGCATCTTGTGTCTTTTTAATTTTTTTTTTTACATTGAATCAATGATTGTATGATAAGTAGTGTAACAAAGATTTCAGGAGCAAATGTGCACCAAAGCGCTGGATTAGACCTGTGCAGAAATTATTAAAATTACTCCAGGCCAAGGGCTTTGTTCCTGCTGGCCACCTGCAGTGTGTGGCAGTGCCCTTTTAACGTTCTATCCAGGGCCCTGCATGGACTGTCTGATTTGACATTGGACACTACTAAGAGGAGACAAGCATGCAGAGAGAGAATGATTAATGTAAGCCCTTCAGTAACTAGCCAGAGGCTTAAGGAATTCTTTTCTGCAGCATTCCAGAGATAATTGCCTACCACTTTATCTAGGAGCGTGTTGTGTCATTAAAAAAAAAAAAAAAAAAAAAAAAAAAAAAAAGGAAAAACGTAAAACCAAAAAGGGTGGTTATGTAAAAAAAAAAAAAAAAAAAAAAAAAAAAAAAAAATGGCACACTGTGACACCTAAGAGGTTGGTTATGTTACAAATAAGGAAGGAAATTAGAAACAAAATAGAAAACAGAGAAAGAAAATGAGAATAGAGGGGAGTATGTAGAGTCTTTGGAGATGATGGGCATTGTCTGTTTCATTTGTTTTTGAGTTAATAAACGCAAAGGTTTGATAAATTTCTCCTTTACATACTGACAAAGTTTCATGAATTCTCTGAAAAGGCAATGATTTACAAGTTGAAGGCAACAGACATGCCAGCTGAAAAGTTTTATTTTACAAATTAACTCTCGCTCTATTATTGTTGTCTCTATAAATGAAACTCTAGTATAAGACACTAGAGTACATTTCTAAAAATACTTGATTTTATAGATAATCAATTATTTAAAAATATGTATATTTAATATGTGTATTATACGTATATGTATAATGTTATTACGTTTGAATCCATTAATGTCTTATATGAGACCACTTCTGTTCCAATTTGGCATCAGCAATCCACAAGAGCGTGTTAAGTTCCAAAATATTGTAGCCAAATATCCTCTTCATCATGCTGGGGCTGGGGGCTAGGAGAGATAATCGACTTCAGTTGTGTACAGAATGCCTGGGTGCTCCATATGGTCTATTTTCCATTGGCAAGTTAGTCCTTAAAGTCTTAGGGAATTCTGCTACATATGCATAAGTATTATAAATTAATGTTCTAATGTGCTTTGAGGCCCTTGCTGAATGAATGGCAGGCGAAATGAAATGAAAAATAAAGCATATTTTTTAAAGAAACCATAGGCATGTGGTTCTCCCCAGGCACTGGAATTAGGAATTTGAGATACTTTTTTTTTTTTTTTTTTTTAAACTCAATGACTATATCCTTCCTTTTCTGGAATGAACTCTTGGGAGATGTACTTAAATTAGGCCTTTTCTTGATACCTTAGCATTCAGAAGTGGCTATAATCATTCCAGTCAAATCCCTTGCCTCGTTCTTAACTTATCAACGTTTCTCAAACACATTTTAAGGGATTTCCCCCCTCCACCGTTTAAAATAAACACAGACAATGCATTAAGCCACGTGGAAGTGATCTATCAGAAAGCTTATCTAGAAACACAGCACTCATTTAACAAGCCAGTCCCTGGCTTTGCTAGAGCAGCTCAGGCAGCCCAAGAATTCTTTTTCTTTTTTTTTTTTTCTGTCTTTGTATTTTTTTTCTCTAGTGAAGATTCAGATTGGTTCTCTCTGTGTGCATCCTGGAAGTGGAAAGAACTGTGGATCGTATTTTCTGTGGCAGAACAGTGATTTACAGGGAAAATAGTTCAACTGAGAATCACTAAATGCAGAAAGTCTGGCATCCAGGACTATACCCTTAGACCAGGGGCCAACCTTTCTTAGAAATCAACTCATCCACACATTGAAAAATCTAACTAATTTATGGACTATAGGGAGAAAAGCATCTCCCTACTTTCTTCCTACCTACCTTCCTTCCTTTCGTCCTTCTTTTTTAAAGGTATTTACTTTCAAGTATTATATTAGTGGGCAGAGACTGAATAAAATCAAGTAACAATAGAACACTAGTATGAAAGGGCATCCTGAATTTATAATATTGTTTCTCCAATTAATAATTATTAAATATACAGTATATATCTATGTTATATGTAGTATATATAATAATTACAATTGCTATATATAATAATTGCTATGTATTATATAGTATTCTGTCTATATATGTATATATATACATAACCAATTAATAATTACTAAGTATTTTGGACCTGGATTATCATTATTCATTAGCAGAGATAACATAGCCAAAAGGAATGAGAAGGGGACTTGCAGTCAAGCTGACTTAAGTTCAATCCTCAAATTTCTTGGGCCTAATTTCTTCATGTGTAAAACAGAAGTAATGACAGTTTATATAGCTATCCTATGTAAGCTGCAAAATATGCTAAATACCTGGAATAGTATCGGGCTCATGGAAATAATAAATGGCAGCAAGTATGATTTCGTATTATGCAAGTTGAATACTAATGATGAGTGTCCTAGGCCCATCCCTATGGGGGTCACAGTAATTTTTATTTTTTGCCATAGAAACTGTGATGAGAGAAATGTAACACTTACCCCGGGTCACCCAATAAGTCACTCTATGTCATTAGGACTTAAGAGTTTTCAGCTTCACTGTCTGATTTCAGTCCATTAGGCCACAAAGTCATCAAAACAAACCAGAAAAGAGCACCATCAAAAGCAAAAGTAATAAAATCAAAGGATCCTGGAGCAGTATTGTACTAAAAGCCATCTGCTATCTTAGTCTACATTCTCAACCCTCTTGAAATGTTATTTGTAAAGCTTTAAAAGGCTTGACTGGAAACCTTCATGTCTTTTTAAAGATACAGTGTATCTGTTGCTGACTCATGCATGCTAAATTAAGAATTGTAATATGGGTTTTTGAATATACATCAGAGAAACGCCAATACTTTTTACATTGCCAAAGCCCTTAGGCTTTTGCTGTTGAGAAAGAGGCTTTATGATTAGCTAAGCAAATGATTAGTGCTGCAGTAGTAATAATGATGAATGTGTGTGTGTGTGTGTGTGTATGTGTGTATGGGTATGTAGGTGTTTGGAGGAGTAGGCGTAGTTGAACAAAATATTTTTACCATTGAAATGATAACAAATATTTGTATGCATTTCTTTTCAGTTCTTTTTTTTTTTTTTTAATCTAATATCCTTATCTGCCTGCTAGGATTTCTGTGCTGTAATCAGGTAGGGAAAAAAAAAAAAAAAAAGACACAAAACTGCTGTCTTAGCATTTCCACTTGACTTTGGTGCCTTGTCTCCCTGCCTTGCTCTGTCGGATGTCCTTATTCTTTCCACTTCTTTTCTCATTTGGACTTGGCAGGAATGCTGTAGCTCAGTGCCAGTGTGGTAACCTTAAACTCGCTTACTTAAGTGGCTGATCTCATCTCTTCCTTTATGTGGTTTGTGGGATTTTTCCCCCTCTTTGCCTTATTACTTCACTTGACCACCTTGCAACTTCGTCTATCTCGTACTTCCGTTATTGTATTATCCTTTAAAAATAAAACAATAAATATTTAAAACATAAAGCGTTTTTATGTCAGTTGTGGGGGCATATATTTTTCTTGAAACAATAATGAGAAAAAAAAAAGAATAGATTTCTTCAAGCTTTATAAAGCCCCAACCATGCAGAGGGCAAATTCTCAAGTTACAGGATTCTACTTGTCCTATTTCTGAGGAGCAGAACAAAATTTTTTTTTTGCAGATATTTTAAGAGATGGCAAAACAGGGAAGCAAACCAAAGTCATTACAAAAGCCTCCCAGTGTAGACCCAGCCATCTGCATATAGTTCACAGAACTCTTCTGTTTATTTATGAGTCGTGGAATGTGTAAAGCCAACTTCTAGCTGTAAAAGGACATACAGTTGCTCTCATATAATTTCTTTGGCCCTTTTTTTTTTCTTCTGCAAAACCAAGAGTTTGCTTTCTCATATTCAGGGAAAAACTGCCATGCATAAGGACCCAGTTTTTGGGAATTCAGATTCTTTTGCGAAAGCATTTTAAATGACAACTAAAAAATATACATCAAAGCACCACACCTGCCTAAAAATACTTTTTCATCGTTCTAATGGGCTCCGTAAAAGAAACAGAATTAAATTGAAGACAGAAACCTTCATTTTTCAGTATAATTTGGTTCTCTTCAAGATAATAATCTTAGATTAAGATAGTCACAAAGAAAGACAATGAAAAAAAGTCATGTATTTTACCTTAAGACTTCACAATTTGCTTCCTAGTAATATATTTTTCCAGAGGTTTTTATAGGGGAAATGATTTCTCAAATTTCATCTTGATATAATGAGTTCAAGGAACTGAATTGTTTAGACATTAAAAAATTAAATATCTCTGTCATTCTTGTTCTGCAGTTCTGTGCTCTATCTTTTTAGTTAAAAAGAACATTATGTTTTGCAGTCCAGCAACTTCCTTGATATGATGTTTTAGTTTAATCTATCTAAAGCATTACCCTCCAGACATTCTAAGAAACTTGTTTTTCTGACGTGATGTGATTTTGTGATCTCTTTGAAACATTTTCAGCCTTAAGCATTAAGCACAAATAGATGAAAATAGGTGGTAGCTTGAATGTTTGCCCTGTAAATGTGGGTTTGGAGTAACCCCCCTGCATATATGAAAATGTAAAATAACACATATACCCTAGAATATAAGGATATCAACAAGTACTATGCTGGGCAAGGTGAGGGTTATCTAACTCTGACTTATCTTTGTCTCCTTACAATTTCCAGTGCATCTTGGCTAATATCTGAGGATAGTGTACTTACAAAGGGGATGTTAACACCCTAAAAACTGAAAATAAAATTTAATATTCTCCTGAGTTGTCCACTGAGACAGAAAATCCTCTGATCTATACATTTAAGACCCTTACCACTAGAAGAGGTGTCAGCAGGTTAATATTATATGTTTTTTAAGAATGTAGAGTCTGAGAACATAATTTCAGAGAAAGTGGAAGGAAGAAAGACAAAGGCTTTTGTCTTTCATGGTCACCTGAGTTGGATATGAGGATGAGAGAGAGGAGAATCTGACCTGGAAAACACACTTGACATTAATAAAATCTGGGCTGAAATCTTTTGCCTCTGCTTTTAGTAACAATTTCAGCTATCTATAATATGGTAGGAAGAGGTATAAATTTATTGGAAACAATTTCTTTATTACTTGTAATATTTTATATGACGCTCTGTCTATGGGGTTGGACACCCAGAAATAACTTATTAAGGAGCAGGCAAATTATTTGAATGCATAGAAATACATCACTGGAACATAGTAAGATAAATTTGAATAAATGCCCAGTCATCATTTTCTCTGGGGTTCATATCTTTTTATGAATTTTATTGATATCATCTTCTCTTTAGAAACACTTTTCACATTTGAAATTGGCAGTCTCTTCATGGAATTGAATTAGTATCTGTCTTCTACACCAGATTTTAAGTTCTTATAGTGGAAGTGGCTACAAATACTTATATTCATTATAATATCCCCAGCACATATAGGTATCTCAATGAATACTGTATTCAGTGAGTGGATGAATTGGATGAGTGTGTGCATTAGTGATGAAAGGTATACACGATGTGATATGGTGACACTTAGTGTGGAAGATGAGGTTGGAATGTGAACAGGTGGGGAAGGCAGGTTGTGAAGGATCTGGAACACCATAGGTATTAGCTTATATTCTGTAGGGGACATTAAAAGAACTTTAGCAGGGAAGCCACAAGATAAGATTTACGGTATAGCAGACCACTGTGAAGGTTATGTGGAGGAGGAACCATGAGAGGGACAGAAGCAGGGGCACATTGGATATAGAGTACCTGCAGTAATTTTTATAGCACTCTGTTTTATTTTGTTCATAGTAGTTCTTACTACTCTCTGATATTTGCCTACTTATTCTATTGTTTTCTATCAACCCCTGCTTAAATTCTATAAGAGAAGACATAGTGTCTGTCTTATGCAATACTGCAACCCTAGCAATTACTACTGGCATATGGCCTCAATGTTATTGAATAAACAAATGATTTTTTTTTTAATTTGAGTATAGTTAGGGAACAATTTATAAGTGTCAGTTGAGCTATATATTATATCTTATTTCTACTCATCTTTTTCTTGGACGTTTACTTCTTCACATTCCATCTTTCGAATATAGAACTTTATTTATTTATTTACAGGCAGAGTCTCACTTTGTTGCCCAGGGTGGAGTACAGTGGTGCAATCTCGGCTCACTGCAATCTCTGCCTCCCGGGCTCAAGCGATTCTTCTGCCTCGGCCTCTGGAGTAGCTGTGACTACAGTAGTGTGCCCTGCTAATTTTTTAGTTATTAGTAGAGACAGGATTTCGCCATGTTGGTCAGGCTAATCTCGAACTCCAGACCTCAAGTAATCTGCCCACCTTGGCCTCCCAAAGTGCTGGTATTACAGGCATGAGCCACTCCGCCTGGCCTGGAATATAGAACTTTAAATAAAATAGACATAATGTTTCCAGTTGAAGATGTAGCGATTATTAGCAAATACTGTCACATTTTCCGATTTCTGTCTTTACTTTGTCAGTGTGTGTGCTATTAGACATAAAGCAAACAAAAAACCAAACATCTATCTGAACTAATTTTAACACGTTTAAATAACAAACTTGCTCTTGCACTATCTAGATTTTTTTGTGTGTGGTACATTTGGGTTGAGATTGCGATTTACTTTTTCATCAAGATTTGGATGGCCTCTTCTTACCAGTATGAAAATCCATTTAAGTTTACATAGACTGCACTTTCTCCTACAGACAGAAACTACTTCACTGTGCCTAGGCATTTAAAATTATTTCAAAACCTCAGGAGTACATCCATAGTGATGATTTCTCTGTGGATGTCACTGGTAAAAAAAAAAAAAAAAAAAAAAAAAAAAAAAATCATAGTGACGAGGAGCAAATACATGATCTTGACAATCAAATTCTGTTTCCTGTTGAAAATTACTTGCACCGTATGGTTCTCTTGTTTTCAGTGTCCAGGGAGTTTCTTAGCTGAAAAGTTGAGAATGTCAGTTTATTTACATAAATGGCTTATTTTGAGGTTATTTCTACCTGCTACCTGTGGATGCTTCGCCGACACTATGTTCTTGTATGTGGCATGCAGATGTTTCTATTAACTCCTATTAAATAAATACATAGGAAGTCAGCATCAACAATACGATCCCAAACTAAGAGTTTTCCTGTGTCATGTAATGTTACTAAACAAACAAATAAAAACTCATCTTATCATTGCAAAATTGTCACTGTGGAAATAACAAACAGTATAATCAGCAATTTGTTTTGTTCTTGTATACTTAGCTATAATTACCCGAAAAATTAGCTTTTCAGCTATTTGCTTTTTACATCGATCCTCTATGAACTCTGTGGATTCTAAGTTAGTATCGACTTCCACATACTGTTGTTGCCTGCTTTCTTTTTTCATACTTGGAGCTTTTGTGGCTTTTTCAAGGAACAGTTTTTACAGTCATTTCTAAGGTAGGTTTAGAGTTAAGGTGGTTAGAGAACAGTTATGGAAAGAAGTAATCGACCGGGCGCGGTGGCTCACACGTGTATTCCCAGCACTTTGGGAGGCCAAGGCAGGTGGATCTCCTGAGGTCGGGAGTTCGAGACCAGCCTGACCAACATGGAGAAATCCCTTCTCTACTAAAAATACAAAATTAGCCGGGCGTGGTGGCACATGCCTGTAATCCCAGCTACTAGGAGGCTGAGGAGGAGACTCACTTGAACCCGGGAGGTGGAGGTTGCAGTGAGCTGAGATCACACCATTGCACTCCAGCCTGGGCAACAAGAGCAAAACTCTGTCTCAAAAAAAAAAAAAAAAAAGAAGTAATCATAAATCTCCTCCTCCAAATCAATTATTCACACAAACCACATTATTTACATACATACATATGTTTTGCTGTAGATATAGCCATCTTTGTTTCAAAAAGAATTTGAGCATACTGCAATCTGCATATTAATGAAATAAACTTGAGGGATGGTGGTAGACCTTATTGGAAAGAAAGCAAATTAACGTATGTGATCACTAAGGTTTAACCCTTCTAATTATATTCCACATGGTTAAAATCAGGCGGACTAGCCATGCCATCTCTTTTCTACATTTTGAGGGGGACAGAGGTGAGCAATATACCAGATGTCCTTGAAAATCTGTGTATGATTTTGTCCATCAAAAGGGCATCTTTGAATGAGGAGGGAATTTTTGTTTTTGTTTTGGTTTTCTTTTCCTTCTTTCCCCTTCCACTGACACCCAAACCACTAATCTTCAGGGGAGTTTTGTCATTCCTTTATCAGTGATGTTATTCGAAAGAGCTTAAATACTTAAGTGATTTCCTTTGGAGCAGTAATGGTGAATTATGTGGTGCTCTAATTGTGCTATTAGTTTATCTAAGCTAAAATGCAATCTACTTAATTTGAGGGTCTTATTACACAGTGGTTTCAAAAGGTGAAACACATTAAAAGGACATTGGTATTTTTAACAGGAGATTTTAGCCTTTTCAGATGTCGTATTTGATGGAAATATTGTCTCTTACATTTATTTCTAATGTTAGTGTGAGATGTTTATTTTGATATGGAAGCATACCTTGGAAAATTTGTAGGAAATTTGCTTAGTATGCATTTATATATTGTAACTTGTAGAGTTGAAGTTACAGTTCTAGTAAAACCAATCCAAGCTTATAATACATTTAAATATTATGTGAATTTGTTATGGAATTATACCACTTACACTGTGGTGTCCTTGAAACTTAAAAACACGTTTTTAAGTTGGTGTAAACTTGGTGTAAAGTTACAACACAATGGGAAATTGGATGGTTTTACTATCTATTCTCTCTCTCTTTTTAAAGACAAAGTCTACTTCTGTCATCCAAGCTGGAGTGTGCAGTGGTGCAGTCACAGCTCACTACAAACTCAAACTCCTGGTTTCAAGCCATCCTCACTCCTTAGTCTCCCAAGTAGCTGAGACTACAAGTGTGTGCCACCAGGCTAATTTTGAAAACTTTTAGAAACAGAGTAACATTACGTTGCCCAGGCAGGTCTTGAACTTCTGACCTCAAGTGATCCTCCTGCAGCCGCCTCCCAAAGTGTTGGGATTACAGGTGTAAACCACTACACTTGGCCTCTCTATTCTTACTTGAATGCTGTGAAACTAGAAATTGATTAACTCAATACTATGTAAAAAGTGCTTAAGAAATGTTGAATTTTTGAAATTGAATTTTCATCTTGGAATTATTTTTTAAATGGTAGTCTAATGAGCAGCTGTACTATTTACATACATTAAAATTTTACTTATAGTGATAGCTATAACTAAAACATGGTCTGAATATATCTATACCAAGGTTTCTCAATGTTGGCACTATTGACATTTTGGATCAGACAATTCTTGCTATGGTTTGAATGTGTCCCCAAAGTTCAATGCAACAGTGTTGATAGTTGAGACCTTTAACAGGTGATTAGGTCAGGAGGGCATTGCCCTCATGAATGAATTCATGTTGTTATCACAGGAGGCAGTGGATAAGTTATTATAACTGTGGATTTCTGATAAAAGGATGGATTTGGCCTCCTAGCTCCCCCTCTCTTGTGCTGTTTTACACTTCTTCTTCCTTTCATGGGAAGACACAGCAAAAAGGCCCTCACCAGATGCTGGCACCTTGATGTTACACTTCCCAGACTCCAGAACTGTGAATTTTTTTTTTTTTTTAAATAAACTGCCTGGTCTGTGGTATTATGTTATAGTAACACGACATGGACTAAGACAATTATTACTTGTGGGTAGCTGTCCTGTGCAGGATAAAGTATTTAACAGCATCCTTAGTGTCTGCTTATTAGATTCCAAGAGTGCCACCCAAGTTGTGAGTATCAAAAGTATTTCCAGACATTGTCAAATGTCACCTAAAGAGAATTGCCTGTTGAGAACTATTGTTTCTAAGGTCAATATGCAGTTACATTTTATTGTTGTTCAAAATATGTTATGCATAGGTGCAGGTGTGTTTAGCCTCCCAGTTCTATGTGTAGAAATCAGGCTTTTAGCAGACAGGATGCAGCCAGGGGCAGTGGCTCATGACTGTAATCTCAGCCTTTTGGAAGGCAAAGACAGAAGGATTGCTTGAGGCCAGAAGTTTGAGACCAGCCTGGGCAACATGGCAAGACCTCATTTCTACAAAAAGTTAAAAATTAGCTGGGCATGGTGTCATGTTCATAGAGTTCCAGCTACTTGGGAGGCTGAGGTGGGAGGAGCACTTGAGCCCAGGAGGTCAAGGATGCAGTGAGCTGTGATCATACCACTGTACTCCGGCCTGGGCAACAGGGTGAGATCTTGTCAATAAATAAATAAATAAGTAAAAAAAAAAAAAAAGAATTTGTTTTAAAAAAAAGTTTTAACTTTATTCATAATGTATAATGCTACTATCAGATTTTCTGCTTTTACCTCTTTTTTATGTGGTAGATTGACACAAGACAGATGCAGATTTACACCCTGTAGCTCAAGGAATGTGTGAGTGAGAATCCATTATGAGTAGTGTTAGCATTTTGCATTAGGGGCTAATTCAAACTAGTTGTGTTGCAGGCCTCCCTTTGTGCTTCACACCAGAAGGCTTTAGAATAAACATTTGGCTGAAACGTCTTTGCAGGACTCACCCAGCTGTCCTGTGAAGGAACTGTTGCCCACATCCACATGCATTAATGTCTGACTTGCCAAAATGTTTGTTTGCCTTCACATAGACAAAGGCACGATGCAGTGTGAATAGTATACAGTTAAATTATTAATTCTTCAGCCAACCAAGTGAACATGGAATTTTTTCATACTAAAATAGTTTAGTGAAACTTTTTTTTTAAAAAAAGAATGATAGAAATTTTTAGTTGATGTTTGCTGAAATCATAATTTTAAGTTAATTTTATAGTGGATTTTAATAATGTAAAGTGTTATAAATAAATTGCAGTATGATTTTTATTTCATTTTCGAGAACCACATTATACATTTTACCACAAGCTTTTCAATTTTATCTTATTTCCTTGCTCTTTCCTCTCTAGCACTCTTCCTTTATTACTTTGTTCATATTGGTATTACTGTTGAATCTCTAAACCTAGTCATATATCAGTGTGAACCTAAGGTTTAGAGTTAACACTAATGTTACTATAAAATGATTTTCAAGAGAAAAGTGTAAACTTTTTTATTTTGCAACTATTAATATATATTTAATGAATTGTCTTGATATATGCCTGCTCTGTCTTTAATGATATGAAGATGGATTGGATTATTTACATAAATGGATTATCCATATAAATACATTATTTGTATACACTATAAGCATGAGTTAATGCAGTTGTACAATTGCATTCCCTTCTCTGGACTAACTTCTTTCTGAAATAGTTTTAATGAGGATAACATCGGCAATCCGAAATCTTTGCTAGAGCCGAAAACTTTGCATGTAGCTAAACTTTGACTAGGTAGCAAACAAAACTATATTTTAAAATTTAAAGTACTCTGTGTAAACAACTAGGTATTTCGGTAGGAAAACAAAAATAGTTGAGGTAATATGTCATCAGGTGATTCTCTGCATAATTATAATTTTAATGTGTATTTACCACAGTGCTGGCATACAGTGTGGCATACTAACCAGTGATTTTGAGTATTTTAAAAGTTTTCTATAGCAAAGAGCATTCCTTCCTTTTTCATTTAGTTTTGATTTCTCGGATGAGGACAGATGCAATGAGGGCTCTGTGCCTAAATGAATACTTTTACTCTTGACTACATTAGTCTGGCATAAACACAAGACTGCTAGCTTTCAGTACCATTGAAAATAAGTGCTGTGGTTCAGAGGTCTTTCTTTTCATAGTCCTGCTAAATCATGCTTAAAGTTCAGTTTGTATTCCAACAGTAGCATTTAAGACAGCATAGTTAAGAATCTCTTAACATTTCCATTTACAACTCTCCTCTCCTTCTAACATTTTCTTTATTGATTTTAGGATGTTTCATGGTAACAGCTTATCAGCACTTACAGCCAATGACCTAAGTATGCAATTAAAATTGTACTATCCTAGCTAGGTGATAAACTGGCCCCGACGATGGGGCTTTGGAAATACTATTTTCTTTCCTCAAGACCTATTCTTATTATTAATTATAAAATGGAAAAGCACAGTATTGAGGTTGAACCCTTTAGAAAAATCATGCTCAGTTCTTATAGATTTAAACATGAAGATGCTTCAATATTTTTTCCTTGTTAGTAACACTTATTGGCCTTTAACATTCCATTCTAGCTAAACACCTTCCCTTATTTGTGGTTTGTCAGTGGAGAAAAATAGCATAGGTATGCCTATTTTTATGATTTAAATGTCAGTATGGAAAACTGCCATCCAAGAGAGCATACTGTTGGATAAAACTTGGCCTTTTGGTAGTCATGGACTTGTGTATAAGAGAAGACTGACCTCCCTCTCCCCTCCAAAAACCATTCTTAGGGAAATCATAGACTCATAGTGAGAAAACATGTTAACTCAACTACCTTAAAGTTGAGACAGCTTCCACAGCTAACAGCATACTACCTGTAAGATCACAACATGTGTTTACTGATTCTCAGAATAGGCAGACTGACCTTTCAGGGCCTTTGCCCATTTCATATTTCTTTCAGTCTTCTTCCCTCTGATTTTCCACTGTATCATAGGACAGATCTTCAGCGATGTTAAATATGAAAAATACGCGTGACAATATGCATATGTGCATGCCTGTATGTGTCGATGAGTTAGGTTATTGTGAATATGTAGCTTCTGCTTATTCCAAAGTAATGAGCTATATAATTTTGTTAGTTTATTTTACCTTTTTGGATCTTATCATCTTTGTGTGTAAAATACAAACCTGCTGCTTGTTATGAGAGATCTAGTCACTAAATTTACAGCATTGATCATTTTCTTCCACTGAGACCCTCACATTGGTCTCTTCCTTCTCAAGCTTGAAATCCCTTGAGGTCTCTTTTCTTCTCTGGTATTTCTTTAATTTCTATTCCTGGAATTCAAGGCAGAATGGGTTCTCCCATTCTCTGTGAGTAGAGACATATCTGTGTTAGTCTGGGACTTAGGTCTATACTTTCTAGCTTCAGGTCAAAATTATTCTCTTGAAAGCTGAAATTCTGTCAGGACCCCAATCTTTGTTTATAACATTACTTTGTGTATAGCATAATTTTCTTTATTCTGCAAAAGAACCAGTCTGTTCTGTTTCCTTTGGCTAACCTTTTTCTTCTAGATCCTTTATCTCTTTTCTTGCCTCCATCTTCATATAGCTCAAAACTGTCTATCTCCACAGAGACTAGCTACTGTCTCTTATGTATTTGTGTTTTATTACAAGTACAATTAAATTACACTTTTTGTGAAGAGTTCAACTGGGACTGTATTTTTGATGTATGCACTTATTATTTGTGGTTGAGGGGCAAGGTTTTAGTGTATCTCAATGACTGTGCTCAGTCTTCATGGAATAAAGGAGAATGGGCTTTTAAGCTGCAACTTGATGGCTAAGCACTGAGTCAGCTTTCATATTGATTTTCCCCTCCCTCTACCTTCAATTTTAATAACTGCTCTTCTCTTCATTCCTCTGATCAAGCCATAGACTATTTGTGCTGGAAATAGCTTTAGGGATAATTTGGTTTCATCTCATATTATATATTAAAAAAAAAAAAAAAAAAAAAAAAAGACCTCCAGAGAACTTAAGTGACTTACCCTGAATACATTTAAAGTCTATAAACCTGACTTTAGTGTCAAGCAGGAAAGGCAAATGGGCTTTGTAACTGTATGACCAAAATCAGATCATGTATGTGAAAGATGCCTTTTGGAAATGGCATTAATAGACTTCTTATTCTACCTTCTCTTCATCCTAAGAAACTGAGTCTAAAACCGTAAACACTCTTAAAGTCAGAAAACCATAAACACTCTTTTCTTCAGTGATATTAAATGAATATTCTCGACCAGAGAATGTCTTATGTCACGTTATATGCAAAATACAGATTTGGGAGCCTGGTAAACCTTGGTTGAGATTCTGACTCTAGCACTTATAATTTTTCCCAAGATCACATATTTAATAACTGGAGAAACTAGATTCAAAAGTAGGTAAGTCTAATTTCCAGGCCCAAATGTATCTCATTATACCCAAACTGAAATGCATCCCTCTAATGACATGTGTTTTTAGCATTTGTGTGATGCCTCAACACAAACGCATGTACATACACACACACACACACACACACACACACACACACACACACACACATTTACTTTCTCAGCCTCTCAGCTTCAGGGTCTAAAGGAAAGCAGGGTCTAAAGGTAGTAACCATTACTGAGTATAGTAAAGAAGAAGTAACCATTACTTCTTTAAGTAATGGTTATCATTATTTTTTCTTGAAAATATATTGTCGAGATGGTAAACTCGATGGAAAATGATATCATATGCATCAGCATTGGGATATATTTAGCTAGAAATGATAATTTATATTCATTTACTCCTAAAACCTAATCACATATACACACAAAAATCAACTCACATATCATGGCTACATAGAAGTAATGAAACTCAGTGGCTTTTTTCAAAGATAACGCTAGTTATAACTTAGGAAAAGAGATTTTTCAATGGAAAGCAATAGATAAAATATGTGGAAGGTACCATTTAATGCTCTGTGCTATTTTATGTTATTCACTTCAACAAAACACCTAAAAACAGTATTTTCTTATCTAAAAAGTATTGTAATGTAACCACTTCTATTAATGTCTAGCAATCTCAGTGTTTTTGTACCATTTTAATGTTTCATATTTAAGAGACTGTGACAAAATATAGAATATCATGCTAAAGCACTAGTTACCAAGCTACAGAAACACATTGGATTCAATGAAGGCCCTTTGTTTATATGTAGATATATACAGATTCATGTAGTATAGGATTTAGCAATGTGTCTTAAGTCAAGAAAACAAAAGGCAGTGGGGGATTAGAGGATAGGGAAATAATTATTCTAGATCTAATATAGTATCCCAGGCAATTAATGGCTTCAGATATGTCAGAGGATAATGTGTCCTTCAGCATTACTGTTTCATCTAATCAGCCAGAATCCTAAACTATCTCTTGAGACTACTTGAAGTAGTCTTGAGTTATTAGTATGTTAACCAAAATGGTGGCAGAGTAGAAAATCTCTTGGTGATGAAATCAAATGGCCCTACTTGACGTTCATTATTGAATCATAATGGTCCTTCTGAAAAATCCCTGAAGGAGGAAGGACTTTAAAACTTTGTGTATGAGACTCTTATTTAATAATATTGTGCCCTCCAAATTTCAATACTTTCCTGACAGAATTCCAGCTATATTGGCCTCAGATGAGATGGGGGTTAGGGTTAAGCAACTGGTAGAAATTGATGTGAAGCTGTCAGAACCAGAACTCAAACTCAGGTCTATCAGGCATGAGAAAAAAAAAAAAAAAAAAAAAAAAAGAAGAAGAAGAAGACTCTGTTTGAGAATTTGATTCAGCTTCACTGAACAGCAGAGGATTCCTTGTCTGTGCTCTTGGTGTTTATCAGAGATGGCAAATGGGTTTCATTCTACCTGCTGCTTCATAAAGATTCATTGGTAATGGCTTTCTGGAGTGCTACCTTGAGAAGGGCTTTATGGTAGATCCATGCTATTGAGAAAGTGACATGATTGATTACAGACACCTGCTTTGGAATGTGAGGCGGATGGGTGCTTGCCAGTATTTGCCGTTTCTGGCTTAGAAAGTGAGAAATGCGGAAGAATTTCTAAAAGAAAAAACTAGGCCTCTGGAGTCAGAGAGACATAAATCTGAATCCTGATCCATCCCATCCCTGTTAACTGTGTGACCTTGCGGGAAACTAACTTTACCTAGTGTTAATCTATTCTCTAAAAGGTGCTACCAATCTCCCAGTCTGTTTCCAGGGTATAAGGAACTAAATGTCTAGGAAAGTGTGCGGTGAGTATTAGGGATTTAGGAAATGCTATTTCTCTTCCATTTACTATTTATCAAGTCTTCTAGGTGTAGCCACAAGACTCTTCTTACAATGGGCCTCTGGCCTGTATTTGGCAATGCTCACCAGGAGAATTTGGGAATGCAAGGTTTTAAGTTGAGCCAGAAGCTAGACATCGTCAGTGTTTTTATGTAGCAACCCTATTAGATTCTCAGAGAATTCATTCAAGTTTTGCATATTTATTTTTATTTTTAATCAAACATGTTAGGGTATCACTAAGAGGTGGCATATTTTCTGGAATATGGGAAATTATTTGAAGCTATGTGTTCTCTTTTATTTATTGCTCTGTCACAGCATGCCTAAGATTTTCAGGACAGAAGTCAAGTGTAAATGTGATATATTTTAGTCTTCTATTAGCATCCCTTTTTTTCTGCTTAAAGTTAAAAGTCACTTTAGATGTAAAAATGTAACTACCACATCAGCCAGGATTTTTTTTTTTTTAAGCCATTGTGTACTCCAAAGTCTATTTTCCCTCTGAGTAGATATGGAAGAATGAGCTCCTAAGAGACTAGCTTAATCAAATTTAAAAGCAAATGTAAATTTAAATCAACCATGCAGCCCTGCTGTATGGCAATTAACATTTCAAGGTAAAATGAAGTGTGATGATAGTAAATACCAGTTCTATGCAGAATTGGAAATATTCTGTTTCATGGTATATTTGGGCAGAGAATGGAAATTTGAAAGGAAAACCATTATTAACACACCAACTTTGACATTTCAAGATACAATTCAAACTTGATTAGACGTTCCATTGAAAAGAAAATCTGCTATTTAAAGAAATCTCAGTTTCCCCCACCTCATAGGCTACATCACAGCCTCTCAACCTTGGCACTATGGATGTTTTGGACTATCTAATTCTTAGGGGCTTTCCTGTTCATTGTGGGATGTTTTACTACGTCCCTGGTCCCACATACTAGATGCCAGTAGTAACTCACTTTCTTTCATCATTGACAACTATGAAAATCAAAAGTGTCTCCAGATAATACTGATTTAAGAATTTAGAGAACTGGGTTACTACTCACTATGCTTACCAGTCCCTAATTGTGTGGGGGTTTTTTTGTGGTTACTTATTCCTCCCGTATCATATTTCAACTTAAATATATGAGGATTTATAGTAGTCTTATTAAGCTCTAAAATGATCTGGTTGGATCTTCTTATTACTTTTTTAAAGGCAAAAAACACTATTTCAGAGACAGAATGTCCTCGAGGGATGGTCTTTGGGGGATAAGCAGAAAGAACTATGATATGAAAAAATGGTTTAAAATTGTTTGCAGCCAAAACAAAACTATCAGTGACATGTATATTTTTTATAAGTGTCATCCAAGAGTCGGAATTTTTACAGTTGTTGTTGGTTACCATGGATATTAGTTTGAAGGACTTGGAAAAGTGGAAGAGGAGGATTGTGGGTAGTGGAATGGTCGCAATAATACATTTCTTAGGAGTGTTCAAGAAGTAAAATTTACATTCTATATAATTTGTATAAATTTTCTCAAAAGAAAAACTATTTTCAGGTAAAACAGGTATTATTATTTATCCCTTACTGATCAGGAGCTGTACAGTTCTGAGTTAAGTGACTCACCTAAAATTATGATCTAGCAATTACCTTGGCTCAAGCTTCTTTTCTTCTGCTTAGAGACAGGAGGAAAGCATTTGCCTTCTGAAGCCAGAAGGCTCATTGCTAATTTTCAGTGTTCACAAAATCTGCTGCTGTGGTATTTCTGGGGCTGCTGACAAGGACAGGAAGCCACACATTGGTGAAGTGTCTATGCATTGGCAGCACTATTGCTGGATAACGGTGATTCTAATTTAATCATCCTGAGTTAGGGAAAGCACAATATAAATGAAACCTTTGTAAAGATGCTTGATTTGTCACGATCAGAACAGAACATCTAGGTAGACCTGATGCTTCTTCCTTTATTGTGTTTGTTCATCCTGGTCCTTTTCTAAGACATCAGTTGCTCATTGCCCCTTTCCCCAGATCATCTGATGTGACCGTGACGTGTACACTTGGTGTGATTGTGATTAACAATAGCTGGCCAGTTGTCACTGTTACGGTTTGCGGCAAACTCATCCTTCCTCCCTGATGAGAAATCACTTTTATTGGAAGTTATCCTTAATCACCAGTCAAATGAGCCTCTCTTGAAATCTGGCTTCTCTGTAACCTGCTGCTACCACATTACTCTATTGGCATCAAACAGGATCATATATCAATGCAAGTTAATTTCCTGAAATCTGTTAACGAGGATGATCTTTTGCTCTGTAGCATGCAGACTATGTTGGTAAACTTAGTAATACATAGTAATACATTGGAGTTAGCACAGGAATAGGGCAATTCTGTTCTTTTTCTTGTTACAAAGCTAGGGGACAGGTAATTTATTATACACTTACTCACCCTGAATAGGTCAGAACCATGAAATTTGAGAATCCTTCATTTGAGGCTATCAAGTCATTGGGGAGATTAAATCTACACTGTGCTTTAATCTGCCGGATGGCCATTGCCATCAGTAAAATGTATCTGTCGGCATTGTTAATGTAAGGGGCACCATCTGGGTAATCATCACCTGAATGCAGTGACAAGTAATTTTATTGAAGTACCAAGTAAGAACTTAACCCTCTTGATTTTTTCCCTTGAACCCATTTTCTTACTTTTGATGGAATGAGGACATTTTTAGAAAATACAGTGAGTTCTATGTCAGTTTTAAACAAACTGTTTCTCACCCTTATACCTAAATTTAGTTCATCTGAGAGGTTATGCCAAGAAGAATTAACAGATTACAAAAAAAAAGTAATTTTACAAGATTTAAAGCACTCTCTTTTTCTATCTTGTGCTAAGTCACTATTTTTATAGTAATCCGTTGCAGTATTTACATTTTGCTTCTGAACGGAGAGACAAATTCTTCTCCCACCATGTGTATACTGGAGTCATATTAATCCTTGATATTGCTGGAACTAACTTTTCATAATAGAATATGTTCTCTTTTCCTTTTAGACTGAGAATTTAGTAGGTAAAAGAAGAAATGCAGATTAAACTTTGAGCTTCTTAAATAATTCAAGATTATAGGATGTTACAAAAGCTTAGAAGTCAGATATTAAAAATGGAATCTGTATTCTGCAGTTGTCATATACCAGTATAAAAGCTTGATCACAAATTTTTCTATTTATAAAATACAGAATCACAATTTGATACATATGTGTATAGGTATTCTATTCATGCCTAGGGAAATATAACTGTGAAGTGAATTGTAAGTAATTTTGTAAGTATTTACTATACAGATATCAGAAAAAAAAAAAATATATATATATATATATACATGCTTTAAACTAGTGTAAGCCAGAACTAAAACTTATTCACATAAGATTGCAAACAGAGGTGTGCATATTTGCAGCCAACTAAAAATATGAATTTATTGACTTTCAAAATTCACATTTTTAATGTCAAAAAGAAATATAGATTTACTTTCTGAAACCTGATTGTGAAATTGTACACTGAACCCTTCAAGTAATTTTGGAAGCTTTTTTCTTTAATCTTCAAATGACTCTACTTTGTCAGGCATTTCAGTTATGAGAGAACAGTGGTAGTGGTGGTGAGTCAACGTGGAGGTTGAAATAGAGATGTAATTAAATACATTCTGAAATTAGAAAACAAGGTTAATGATGATATTTGAATGAAACCTTTTCAAACCCACTGTCAAAACACAACTTCTTTTCCACTCTTGTTTGAATCTCATGGCAACCTTGCTACCTTTTACAGTGACTTCTCTTTTGGGGTGTGTTTTCTGAATGCCTTTCATTTAATAGGCATATTTTAGAAATCTAATTTCGCTGTCTGCATCACATCAGCAATGCTGTAGAAACCTAACCATTTTAGACTGTCTGGATGCTGTTTTCATCAAGTCATTAACATTATTATTGAGGGTGACATAGGGATGTTAACTCCCCTCACTTGGAGCATCTTATTTGTTAAAGACCACAGCCCCTTAACCTTTATAAAGGATGTGGTATCAGCAAGTTAACTTTTAATGTGGGGCTGTTTTCCATTATAATTTCAATTTACGTCTGTCTGCAGAACTTCCTGCAAATCTTACAAGACCTGTTTGTGTAAGTAAAGCTTGTCTGGGTTGTGCATAGGTGTATTCTGAGGATCTTAGTTCTTGGCATGTTGGAATTGGAGACCAGACTCTTCATTTTAGAGATGAGATAATTGAAACTCAGGTTGTCCTCCCAAGGATCATCAACACAACAAGGTCTATTATGAGTATCCTGACAGTTCATTAAGTGTGTTTTCCTGTACCCCATCCTGACCTTTTGCACCAGTTCTATTTTTGTTAAAACTGTATTTTGAGACCCTAAAAACAGGTAATTTATATTAGCCTCTTTTGTTCTGGATCATTTCTCGTTTGTTTATGTTTAATCAAAGCACAGATCCCAGTCTTCTGTCTTTAACTGAACTCTTCACATAAACAATGCAGTTCATTGGAAAAGTAGTAGTATTGCTTTTGAAAAATTATACATGCTTTGTGCACAAGTTTAAAATAATACAGACTTAAGTAAAGACTAAAAATAAACAGAAACTATACCAACCACTCAAACATATAGTTAATATTTTGGCAAATTTATATCCAATTATATCTCTGTGCAAAATTTATTTATTGATATACATATGAACTTTTGCCTACATTGATTCATACAGCCATACATTACCAGTAATGCTGAAAGTTGCCATTCCTTATATCAAGGCTAATACAGACTTTTGCCAATCTTTTTATATTCTGCCCATTCTGATATTCATTGAGAAGTCTCTTTTTCTCTTTTTTTTATCACTAACTCAGCAGAAGCCTTTAAATTACCTTTTCATGTCTTTTGTTCTCATTTGTTGGGACAACCATATTGTTTCTTCTTTCCATCCTTACTGATTTGTAAAATCTCTTTATCTATTTGGATATTCACCGTGATATTTTGCAAATATTTTTTTCTGTTTTATTTCCAACTTGCTATGTCTTTTTTGTTGCTTTTGTTTATTTTGTTTTGCTAGCATAAGTTTTTCTTTGTAGGGGATAAATTTATTATTCTAACCAGGGCAAATAATTAAGTAAATTTATCACTGTAATTATACTCAGAGGTAGGCCTATAGCTAGGCACATTAATAGGATAAAATACCACAGTTATTTTAGAAATATCTTTCTGCACATGTAAGTTATATTGCTAATATATCCCTGTAGCAAAGAGAGGATCTCTTAGTAGGCAAGAGTAGCAAAAGCCTGTGTATACATAACCAGGTTAACGGCTGTTTACTGATTTCCTACCATTGGGTGAACATCCCTTGAGCATTTAGTTCTTCATCTTGTTATCGTGCTGAGATTCCCCATGAAGTCTTTTTTTAAAAAAGTTAAGTGTGTCCTATGTGAGAGCAGGTCCTGAGATGAATACATTGAGTTTCTCTTTTGAATTCTTCTAACTTGCCACATACTGTTTTACCATTTGGTAGTGGAAATAACAATCAGTTACCTGCAGGAATTCTGTATTGTCTGACGGATGGTGGCCACACATGTGTTTGGCCAGTAGTGTTACTCTTTCTAGCTTTCGTCCTGAGCACTACAGCTTATAGCTATATCTGCAAACAGCCTTTCCTTTTTCCCTCTTTCTCTCTTTGCTCTTAACTATTGCTACTCTTATCGTTGTAGTGAAGTTGTTCATTTTGTTTTTGTTATATTGCAGTGCATACTCATTTTTAGGACAATTTGCCTATCTAAAACTGTAGTTTTCATCCTAGGCTTTTTCTTAGATGAAAAGGACATTAAGGGTCAACGTATATAACCACACAGCATTTTAAATAGTTTATCAATGTTTAGGTATAATTAGGAGAGCATACTCACATCAGATTAAGTCGATGAATCTGTCCTAATACTTGTATACTGCCCTCTGAGTGATATTTTGAAACAATAGCTATTTCATTCCCCTGTATGTGCATCAGAGAAAACTCTAATTCTTTTTTTTTTTTTTTTTTTCTGGAGACACAGTTTTACTCTGTTGCCCAGGCTGGAGTGCAGTGGTGCAGTCTCAGCTGACTGCAACTTCCACCTCCTAGATTTAAGTGATTCTCATGCCTCAGGCTCCCAAGTAGCTGGGATTACAGGCACCTGCCACAACACCCAGCTAATTTTTGTATTTTTAGTAGTGATGGGGTGTCACCATGTTGACCAGGCTGGTCTTGAACTCCTGACCTCAAGTGATCTGGCAGCCTCGACCCCCCAAAGTGCTGGGATTACAGATGTGAGTCACCATGCCGGGTCAGCTCTGATTCTTTAGAAGGCAAAAATTGTCTTAGTTGAGAAAGGTAAGAATTTAGCTGATTGGAAGGAAACTAAAAGCCAATGGACTTTGCTTCTAGTAGATACAGGAAAGTGTAAAGACTGAGTGAAGCACATTGGGAAGTAAGAGAAAGAAGTCTCTCAATGAGTTGGTACCTTGAAGAGAAGTTCAGAAGAAAAAATCAATAAAGGTAAACTTTTCATGAAAACGTGACTGAGGCTGGGAATCTTTCAGGTTTCATTGGAGGGGAAATTCTAAAAGTAGTGAAAAAATGAGAACCAGTCTTTGTTGGAGCACCTACCATGTGTTAGATTCTTTTCAAACACAAACATCAGTAAGGCACTGAATTCTCAAACCTCTGAAAGGTGGCTCTCATTATTCCCATTCAACAGATGGGAAAACTTAAGGTACAAGTAAGTTAAATACTTTGCGGTGTGTTTACTAAGTAGTGGAGCACCGGGTCTCTCTCTGCCTTCAAAATCATGACCTCTCTCTCTCCAGGGAGGGTCTAAAAAGAAGAGTTTCCCAAGGGGATAAAATAATTCAGTGAACTCTATGATTGTCAAAAAAGACACCATTGAATTGGAAAAAGTCACTTTGTATTGCTCCGAGGAAGTAGAGCAGAGAGGACATTGGCAAGTGTAAATGAATAATTAAGTATTTTGTTTTTGTTTCTTTGTTTTAGTATCAGCCATATTTTCAAATTGGAAAGCTTTAGGATTTCTTAATTATGGATTGTCTATTCATTGTACTTTTCAACTTGTGCATCATGCCTTACATATTTTGGGAGTCTGTGTGAACAAGGACACACCTTTCTGAGGTCCTGCTTATATGTCCAGGATCTTCTTTTCCCACGTGATTACCCTCTTGCTCAATCTTGCCCCAAGACCACAAACAGCATCATCTGCTCTTTTATAATGTTCACATTTTGAGATGATATAATATGTACTAAAATTTTTATGTAAAAATAAATGTGAAGGTACTAGGGTTGTATTTTTGTTAATTTTTCCAAATTTAACATGTGACTTTTCTAAAGAGTATGCAGGTTTATTTCAGTTTTGATAATTAGGTTTAAGGCTCAAGGAGGAAGGAAAACATCTTATCGTTATCTTTGAATCTCTAGTACCCAGTATACTGTCATCTGCTTTTGAATTGATTTTTTTAACTGCTGTTTACATAGGACGATTTACCATATCAAAATTATTTTTAAAACTATTTTTGGGTCTATATATTTTATAATACAGTAAAAAGAGTTTGCATAGATATTTGTGGTTTATGCACGAAGATCTTAGCTACTTGGTAATTAAGAAAAGGTGATTTCAGAAGGGAGCATGTGTACGAGAGAGAAATGTTCTTGCATTGTCTGCTGAATCAGTTGTATTACATGACCGCCCCACTTTATACACTTGAAGTACTGTTCTTTGTATGTGAGGATGATGCTTCCAACCATCAACATCAGCATTACAGAATCTTGAGTTGTTTTTCCGGTAGAGGTAATTACTTTCTCTGATTCACCCCTACTCTCTTGCTTCTGATTCCCTAGTGACATACTGCATGCAGGTATAACATGACTAACCAGGGTGATATTTGTATTTTCTTAACAGTGGATCTGAGCAACTAAATGCATGTATGTCTGCATGTTTTAGTAACCACATGAGTGAAATGTCTGTATACACAGTGTAGTTGAAAAAGCAACACAATGACAAAGAAATGACCTCCTTAATTGTATTCGTTCTTTTCTGCTGTGTATCCCTTATTTGAACACTTGTGAATTGAGGGATTTAGGATAATTTTTAACTATTCTGAAGTTCTAAAATTTATGATTGCTAAATTCAGTATAGTTAAAGTAATGGGATTAATTTCCACACACAATTTTCTAGTGTAGTACTATATTACTTAATGTTTACTTAGGAAGCTTTGTTTTTGTTGTTGCTCTTTTTGAGAATGTAAACCCAATGCTTTTACCTTCAATACAGGTACATATCAAAGTAACATTAAATGAATTATTTGTAGTTGGTATATGTTCAATGGTATAAAATCATATTTTGGTCAGACAGAAGTTATATATAAGCTGCTTAGAAGTAGAGCACCTTGATAACCTTTTATTTGACTTTGTTCCCCTCAAGTTAAATTTCTGGTTCATTTTGGCCCTCATTAGTTTCAAATTATAAGCTAGGTATAAACTCTATACATGAGAAAATATAATCCTACTTAGGGCATGTTAAGAAGTCTGGTTTATCTATTAGTAAAGCTGAAAGGGACTATAGAAATGATATACTTTAAGTCCTCACTTTACGGTTGAAGAAACTGAGGTCAAGATCAAGGTTGTATTGCTAGCTTCCCAAGTCCTCTGAATTCTGGTTCTTGGTCTTCCAGCTTACCCATGTTATATTTCCTTAAACTGGAATATAAACACTAATAAGGTGTTGATAATGATTAGGATACAAACCAAGTGGAAAAATTCACAGTGGTGATGAAAATAAAAAATTATTTGGTGCTCTCCAGGAATTTCAGAGAGGGATGCCAACAGTGTGAAATTCTCTGTAGCTAACATATTTCCTTTATAGGAACCAGAATTGTCAGAATCACATTATTCTCTCCACAGAAAACTCTCTTGCCATTAGCCATCTATATCCACGATGTAGAATATCATGCTGAGAACTTGGGAAATCCCTATTCATATATGCAGAGGTTTGTGTTCCAATGGCTTCTCTATTGGGAAATGTAGAAATTTGTTTCTAAACTTGAACTGTGTACATAGTGAGATATTACAGAATTATATTTAAGAAGTGATAATATATTCTATCCAGTGTTTTTACCAAGATAATATCTTATGCCAATTGCAAATATCCTTTTAGGGTTTGTCGCCTCTGCTGAATCTTCCATTGCTGCAGATTTTAAATAAATGCACAGAAGAATCTTGCTTTCTGCTTTCTATTCTTAGTAGCTTTTCTCAGTTCAACAACAAAAGGGTCATAAGTGAGACCAGGAAGTCTCACTTGATTTCGTCTTTCTTACTTGAAATGAAAATATTTGTTCTCTTGACCTTCTGAGGTCTGCAGCACTACATTATTAAAGGATTACTTTAGTACCATGAGACTGATTTAGTGTCATCCTGAACCACGTGATTATAGAAACATAGTTCTGAGTATGGGAATGTATTGCCAAAAGTGAGTTAAAGAAATTAAAAAAAAAAAAAAGATTTTCTAATTGTATACAGGAGACAAGTACTAAAGTAAATTCTCTCATTGTTATGGAAGGAGTTTTATGTCTGGACAGCTTTGGCATTACCAATAAATGTGTCCCCTTTGCAATTTCAAAGCACTCCAAATTCATATGTGTTCTGGGATCAAAGTACCACTAAGGGAAATTGGACTTTTGCCTGGTGGTTATGGAATAACTTCCCCTTGCTTGAAAATATTATGGAATGAAGAAGATATTGTATTGGTTTCCAGCCCAGAAAATGATGCCTCATTTCCTGATTATGCAGTTAGCTATTCTTTCTTCTGTAATCTCAAACCACCGTATGTGTCTGCAATATAGTTGTTCTCAACCAGTGGTGATTTTTGCCTCCAGGGAAACATTTGGTGATGTCTGGAGATGTTTTTGGTTGTCACATAGAGGGTGGCATCTAGTGGGTGGAGGGTATGGATTCTGCTAAGCATTCTGCAACACAGAAGCTAGGACCCTATAACAAATAATCATCAAGCACAAATGCCAATAGTGTTGAGGCTGAGAAATTCTGATTTAATGTTTATTGCTTTACATGTGTCTAACCACTGGCTTGTAAGTTTTTTCTAGGGCAAGAATTAGCCTTCTGCCTCCTGGCGTATCTTACAGCATAAAAGCTGTTCCATAAATATGGAATGAGGAAAGACTCTCAAATGTGTCTGACTAGGATTGTTAACTTCTTATACTTCTCCATATACTCATTGGTGAGGTTGGAAATCATTATTTAAACTTTTGTATTGAAGTTTGGCACACACAAAAATTTCATCCACACAAAAAATTCTCCATTTTATTTCAGAATGCTTCTGGGTTTTTTCCAACCCCCACCAGAATAAATTTGATAATTGTGTATTCTGTGCAGAAATGTCAACATAAATGTGCTTTCCTGAAGCATACATCTGCTCTCAGTGAGCCTGACTGTAACTCAGGCACATGCTGGGTGGCAGCAGATAAGTTTGGAATTAGTTGTGATAGGCTATTCATAAAATAGCTAGAGCGCGTGACGGTAATCAAGAATTCACTGTAATTACTTTAATCTGTGATCGGCTCAACACAGTGCACAAAAGACTGGCAGAGGAATTCTGCAACCGGAGAGGAAGTTGGTTAATTATTCCAAGACCATCTCTTTGTTTTTGTATTGATTTTTCAATTGTATGACCTTTTCATTCATTTATATGTTTATTCATTCAGTAGAATGTGTTAATCACACTAGGAACATATTAATTACACTAGAAACAAAAAACAGCACAACATGTCCCCTGACCTCTCAGTACATCCTGAATATGAGACAGACATATAAATAAACCCATGATAGCAATATTAATTGTATTCCTTCCTTGAAAAATTAGGGAAGTTATAGACTCAAATTTAATAAATAGTTATTATGAAAAAGTCCTTAAGTCCTTTAATTTTTATCTTAGAAAGAAAAATTATTGGACAACACACACACACACACACACACACACACACACACACACATTCGTTTGTTGCCAACGGAGCCAGCTTAATCTACCAGTGAAAATAGTGAAGTTTAATTTTGTTGTTGTTCCTAAAATGGTCGGCTATAGATGCTATGCTACATTTACATGGATGACAGAATTGTTTATTGCACAACAAAGTCAGTCCATGCAAATTAGATGCTTTGGTATTCTCTTCAGTGGTCCTATATTGTGAATGAAAAAGTTTGCACTTTCAAAGTTCAGCTGAGGAAACCTCTGATTTTGTTAGATATTTCTGGTTACTAAGACACTATGGCTCCGTCCAATGTGTAAACATCTCAAAGTAATTCAGTGCAAAAGGTTCTCACAGGCTGGATTAGGGGTGGAGTTTCGCAAAGTGCAGTTTAATAAGGATAATGGGGAAAAAATTTAGGCAAAATTCAGATTAAAAAATGAGGGAGATAAACTTCAAGAGCAGCATCAATGACAACAACCTTCAAGAGTTTTATATAAGTTACAACATAAATTAGCACTGAGGGCGGCTTTCACAATAAAATGAGCTCATGTGATTTTAGAACGCTTGGTTAAGATGAAGCATATGAGAAGTAGGAGCTGATAAACAGTCTGACACTGGCCATACCCTACTAGTTGCTTTGTGCTTATTTTTAGGCATCTCAGGTAACAAGTGACATAACCCAGTCAAAAACTAAAATAATTTTGAAGAGGAAGGAAGTCAGGATGATGAAAAAGCCATATTAAAAAAGGCTGAAGATTTCAATAACGTTTGGCTTGGAGAACATAGGACTTGGGATGTTTATAAGGTTTTATGTTAAAAATTTGAAATGTTTGAATATTTGTCATGCTTAAGAGGAATTACATTGTAGTATTCAGGAGAGTGATCGATATTTACAGGAAAGGGGGTTTTTAATAAGTATTAGAACATTTCAATAGGACAGATCCATAAATGAAGTGGAAATCCTCTAAGTAGTGAGTTCCCATCCCTAAGGGTTCTTCAGGAGAAGCTGGACTGTAGTTTGGCAGACTGTTCACTGAATCTCTCGCAGGGAATTTGAACATGTGAGCAACAGTTGTTCCAACCATATTAAATACCACCTCACAAGTGTGTAGAGCTCTAGGAGTGCATCGCGTTTAGGGCATGAGATGACAGTTGAAGGTTCATAATAGTTTGTAAGTATTCTTAATAATTTAGAATGTTGTCATATTTTAAGGAAAATTACTTTGGAAAACCTCATAGGAAGGAAATGATAAAAACATACATACCTTTTATCTCTCTAACATAGCCAGTCTTTTCTCAGTTGATGATTAGTTGATGCTTAAGAACCAGTGAAAGTAGTTGGCATACTTATGGAGTATGTTGTATGAAAACCATGTGTTTTTTGACCCTTGAATCACACTTGGCATGGAAATCTTCAAAAGCTGGAAGGAAAGATGGAAGTAAGATGCCTGAGAGAAGAGCAGATACATTCTTACCCTCTCACTCGAATTTAGGGGCATGCTTCCATAGAGTGGAAAATTGGATAAAATGGTATACACAAGCTAAGCTCCTTCTGTCTTTTTGCCTGAACCTAAATAGTTGAATTCCTGTATGTTAAATGAACATGAAATGACTCCACTCCTGTCTTTTTAAAGCTCTCTTATTACCTGATAGTCTTGAGCTGTTTCTGCTCATTATCTGATGGCTCCTTCTAGTTCCTTCCATTGCCCTCATTTCTTTACTTGGCAAAATTTTTAAAAAGCTGGTTCTATAGCAAGAAGCTTAACTTTATTTACATGTTGGTAATGAGGGGAGATTTGAGAAGTTTAACCTGGCTTGTTACCTAACAGGTTACTAACGACCTAACATATCTACATTATTTCATTAAATTCTCTAAACTTCCTCCAGAAAGAAGTATTGCTTATATTAATATTGTAAATGTAAGGAAATGGATGCTTAGTCAGCTTGTGTAGCAAAGAATTAAGCAGAGGCAAAATGAGATCTGTTTGACCCCAAGTTCATGCTCTTTCCATTATACACAACAGCTTTCCTTATTTGACTTAGATCTTTTAATAGAGGCATTTTTGGGCTGATTGCCATAAGGTTAGAGCGAATATACTCCAGTTTCTAACTTTTCTGTTCAATTTTCCAGGTTACATTTCTGTGAAATGAAGTGAATGGATATTTTGCTTACACAGCTTTGCTCAGCAATCAGTTGCTTTCTGGCCATGGCCATAAAAGGAAAATTCTTTCCACAAATAGAATCTCGGGCAAAAAAAAAAAAAAAAAAAGTATTGTTCCTTTTGATGTGTTTTTACTCCTTTCTCTGCAATCCTTACATGGTAAACTGGAATAAGACAATCGTTTATAGAGAAACAGGACTTGCAAAAGAAAGATGAAACCCTTCTGCAACCAGTAAAGAAGTTTCTGCATGTAACCCTCATTTTGATAAAACAGTAAACCTGCCCTTTTGTTTTCCTTTTTCTTTTCTTTTTTGGTTCCCCCCAGAACACAGAGCTGGACTTCGGTTGGGGTAACAAAAAGGAAATGAAACCTTACTCTTAAATGTGAGGTAGATCTAAGGTTCATGGTGTAGAAATGGGAAATTTATTTTCTACACCTTTGCTCGCTACTGTCTAGATGGAATTAGAGATTGTTTGCCCAGGGTGATGAGATTCAATTGGTATGTCAACTCAGGCTGTCTGTGCAGGTCCATGTGACTTCCCAGAAACATAAACCACTGATGGAGAATTATTGCTGGTTTGAACTTTTAGTTCTGATTGGATTTGGTTGTCCTGTGTAGAATTAGCCTCTGTATGCTAAGGGAGAAAAAGGTAAGAATGGAGGTGAGGGTCCAATTTAGTATTTCCCACAGGCCCCCCTCACAGAAATTATTGGAGTTTTACAGAATATACTCAAAGGGGCAAGAAAGTATATATTTTGTGATGTGCTTTGTAATTATTTACATTTGACCTATACTTCAGGGCACTTAATACTCAAATCATTGTTTAGCAAGGAGGAATGAAAGCCTCTTTTAAGACGGTACATGATGTACTCACTAACTTTTGCATTCCTACCCATCATATTTTTCTCCTGGATCTCATCACCTAAGCTGTAGGCTCCTTGGGGGAAGGAAGGACGAGGATTTAGACATCCGTGGATTCAACTGAGAGCCTGGCACAGTGTCTTTCTCTGGGTAGGAGCCCACAGAAGGTTTGGTGATTCATTGGTGCTGCCACTTCCTTGCGAGAAAGGGGAAGACAGACATGCAGTGTGATGTGGAATATGTCTATTTGTCCCTGTCACTCATATGGATCACCTGAGGGGAAAATAGCATTCATTTTGCTTTCTGATTGTAGGGCTATTCAAAAGAGCTACTTGAATTGTATCAGAGGTGATATCCTCATTTTGAGAAACTAACATATAGTTCTGGATTAGGATGCAGTTTAAAAATTGCATGATATTTTTAATATACGTTAAAATGTAGGTCTGTCAATCATGCTGCTTTTTCTATAAGAGGATGTCATAAAACCTTTCCCTAAAAGAGGCTGAAATTTGAAGCCACATTAGTTATTATTAATAGTTATTATCCGTCATTATGTGTCTTGTGAAATCCATCATTTTCACTACTTTTCAGTAGTCCTGTCAGAAATGTATTCTGACAGAAATAAAAATTCATGCACTACTAACTGGGACTTCAGTTAATGATACCAACTGTTATGAATATTCACTTTTTAAAGCTACCCTTTCTGGCGAAATTCCTATATGCCAGGCATGGTGCTAAGTGTTTTACATACATCACCTCGTTTAATCCCTATTATAGTGCTATTTTAAAGATGAAAAAATGGTGATTTAGGTTCATTTGCATGCTAGGATCATACAAAATGGTACAGCTGAAATTCAAGTGGTATGTCAGATTGCAAAACCCCAATTTTAAACATTACGCTGCTGACTTAAGTTTCTTGCTGAATTGTCTCTGCCTTTTCCTGAGCACTTACGAGCAGTCGTTGTGTATGTTCTCATTTAGCTTCTCTGACAAGGGATCTTCAGTGCCTTCCATTTTATAATGTTTATTCAAAGACTTCTGTTTGTAATGGCAATTCCTTGAGCTTAATTTTTTTTTCGATTTTTTTCTGCTTTGTAGGATTTAAACAATATAATTACATGATAAACTCTCTGAGGGGAAAAAAAAAAAGTCTATGTTTATGTAAGTGTGACTGATGGAATCCAGGATCTAATATCAAGAATTCTTGACCTCTGGAATAGGCCTGTTGTTTTAGAATCCAAGAAAACAAAGCAATTTGTTCTTTTACTGAAGAGCCCATCCAAAGTAAAGCTGTCAGACCCTAAAGTGTTGCGATGCATCTGTATAGCCATATGCTGACAGATGTTTCTGTATGTAACTCTAGCTTCCTGATGTACAGTGTGACTTCCAAGCAAAAATTTTTGTCTTTACTTGTTGAAGTTTTATCTGCAAAAGAGTTCAACCGTATGAAAAAGAATTAGTAAAACGAAAAGGGGTGAACTAAAAATATACTATGTCAAAAGAAAACCAAAAATGTTATCAAGCTTTTTTTTTTTTTTTTTTTTTTTTTTCCAGCTAGTGATGGAGAACGACAGGATAATCTTGGATTCCTTCTGTCAGATAGCACAGAAATACCACAAGGTAGTGTACCAGTTCCAGGGTGGCAGCTAATCCGCTGGTTGCACAGCAGCATGCCACCCCCGAAAGATAAATCTGCCGTCTCATTAGGACTTCATGTAAAAAAGAATTTTGTTAGCAAGAACAAGGAACACTTATCAAAAATTAATTAATATATGTAGTTCAGCTTGTGCAAATTCAGAAAATAATTATGTTGATTTACTTTATTTTTTTATTGTACTTTAAGTTCTAGGATACATGTGCAAAACGTGCACGTTTGTTACATAGGTATACATGTGCCATGGTGGTTTGCTGCACCCATCAACCCACCCATCTACATTAGGTATTTCTCCTAATACTATCCCTCCCCTAACCCCCACCCACCAATAGGTCCCAGCGTGTGATGTTCCCCTCCCTGTGTGTCCATGTGTTCTCATTGTTCAACTCCCACTTATAAGTGACAACATGCAGTGTTTGGTTTTCTGTTCTTGTGTTAGTTTTCTGAGAATGGTGGTTTCCAGCTTCATCCATGTCCCTGCAAAGGACAAGGACTCATCCTGTTTTATGGCTGCGTAGTATTCCATGTTGTATATGTGCCACGGTTTCTTTATCCAGTCTATCATTGATGGGCATTTGGGTTGGTTTCAAGTCTTTGCTATTGGGAACAGTGCTGTAATAAACATACATGTCCACGCGTCTTTATAGTAGAATGATTTATAATCCTTTGGGTATGTACCCAGTAATGGGATTGCTGGCTCAAATGGTAGTTCTGGTTCTAGATCCTTGAGGAATTGCGACACTGTCTTCCACAATGGTTGAACTAATTTACACTCCCACCAACGGTGTAAAAGCATTCCTATTTCTCCACATCCTCTCCAGCATATGTTGTTTTCTGATTTTTTAATGATCACCATTCTAACTGGTGTGAGAAGGTATCTCATTGTGGTTTTGATTTGCATTTCTCTAATGACCAGTGGCGATGAGCATTTCTTCATATGTTTGTGGGATGCATAAATGTCTTATTTTGAGAAGCGTCCATTCATATCTTTCACCCACTTTTTGAAAGGGTTGTTTGTTTTTTTCTTGTAACTTCGTTTAAGTTTGCTGTAGATTCTGGATATTAGCCCTTTGTCAAATGGATAGAGTGCAAAAATTTTCTCCCATTCTGTAGGTTGTCTGTTCACTCTGATGATAGTTTCTTTTGCTGTGCAGAAGCTCTTTAGTTTAATTAGATCTCATTTGTCAATTTTGGCTTTTGTTGGCATTGCTTTTGGTGTTTTTGTCATGAAGTCTTTGCTCATGCCTATGTCCTGAATGGTATTGCCTAGGTTTTCTTCTAGGGATTTTATGGTTTTAGGTCTTATGTAAGTCTTTAGATTTACTTTAAAAATAAAAAAAGAAGAAAGGAATTTTTAAAAAGAAGTTTAAAAGAATGTCTCATTTGAAAATTTTTGTATTTGTTATCTCATCTTATTTTATTCAAGACAGGTAAATGCTCCTCCTAACCATAGAAAGCTGCTATGGAGTTGCAGCTTTAAAGACTATCTTTGACAAAGACTTCTCTCTAGATGTGTTATTGCCTCTAGGAAGTGCGAAAATAGCACCAATTGGTTTCCCTGTTGCACCCACGGAAAGATCGCATTTTGGCGTCACTTGGAAGCCATTGTTTGCAGAAGGCAAAGCTGTCAGTGACTCATTTATTCTCACCTCTTGTCTAATGCTTTGCTTCAAGCACAGTCTTGGCTGTGCCTCAGATTGATCTTTGAGCTCCTTTTTTTTCCCCTTAGAGGTCCACATCTAGTTATTACCACTGGATTTTGCACATCCTGGCACCTGTAAACATCCTCTATGCCCCAAATTCTGAGGTTTACTCACTTTTTGTGCAATGCTTAGCAGTTGTTTGGATGTTCTCTTGTCATTTATTTTATTTGGCTCTTCTGTGAGGTTTGTGCTGATGGCAAATGTTGTTTGAGTTTGGATTAAAGTGCTTGTGAACTTTACATTGGTGATGCCCTTCTTCATTTGTTATTAGAAATATTCGTAGAGGAATCATAATGTGACACCTACAGGGAGTTCATGTTCTAGAGATGATGAGAAATTTGATTTTGTGTTTAGTAGTTACTGTGGTTAATGTAATTGTGGCTGACATAATATAAAACCATTCCAAGGACTTACCCCCAGAGTTTACTTTTCTCTCGCATAGAGACCAGTTAGCAGAGGATGGGTCGGGAGCATAGGGTTTTGTTCCATGTGTTCGTTCAGCGTTCAGACTTTTTTCATCTTGTGGCTCCATGACCCACAGGGCTTCTGAACCATCTGCTAGATCATGTGCATCCAGCCTGAAGAAGACACACTGCTTTCTTAGTCACTTTGCCCATTTTGCTTCCAATAATATTCTGTTGATGAGTACAAGTCACTTGAGTCTGACTAAGTCAATGGGGGCAAGAGAAATGTAGCCTCTGACAGGGCAGCCACTTCCCGAATACAAGTCCACCAAAAACAAAGACAACATAAAAACAAAATGTTGATGTTCAGCTGGCAACCTCTGCTAACTGTTCAAAATGAGTAACTTAGTGCTAATCTCTGCCTCTAAATATCCTGAATGCATTGTATTTCTTTCTTAGGCCTGTCATAAAAAAGTGATACAAAATGGGTGGTGCAAAATAATAGAAATGTAGGATTTCACAGTTCTAAAGTCAGAAGTCTAAAATCAAGGTGTCAGCAGACCCAGGGTCATTCTGAGACTCTGGTAGCATCCTTCGTCGCCCCATCCTTGCTGATGGTGGTGACCCATCAATCCTTGGCATTCATTGGTTTGCAGCTGCATCGCTCCAAACCCTGTCTCCATCATCTTATGGCATCATTCTCTCTTTGCATTTTTGTCCTTACATGGTGCTTTCATTTTCTTAGGACACTAGTCATATTGGATTAGGGTCTACATCAGTAAATCTCATCTGACCTTGATTACATCTGCACATTTTTCAAAACGAGGTCACATTTATACGTATCAGGGGTTAAGACTTCAACATATCTTTTGGAAGAAAGAAACAATTTAACCCATAACAGATACATTGGGTTCTTTTGTTTTGTTTTGATTTTTAAGTTCTTTACCAATTTCTGCTTATTAATACATTAAATATAAAACACAGCAACTATAATCATATCAGAATTCTTTTAATTTCTACCAAGATGTTGTTCAGGGACAACTTAGACCAGGGATCTGAAAAGTTTTTTTTGTAAGGATCCAGACAGATAATTTTGGCTTCGTGGGCCATAGTCTCTGTCACAGTTTCTCAAGTGTGCCATTACAGCATGAAAGCAGTCATAGACAATAGTCAATGAGTGAGCATGGCTCTGTTCCAATAAAAGTTTTATTTTATTGAATTTCATACATTTTATTGAATTTGACCTGTAGGCTGTGGCATTTACAGCCCTGTGCTAGACTATATTCCATTATAACCTGGATGTGAATATTGCGAAATGAACCTTGGGATTGGATTCAGGCACACGTAAATTCAAATTCTGACCATCATTGGGTAGCTGTGATCTTGAATGGCTTAACCTCTGTAAGTGTCAATCCCTCATCAATAAAATGAGGACAATTCCCATAAATCATCCACACAATGCCTAGCTCATTGTAGGCATTCATATATAGTTGTTTACATAGCTCTTCCTTTGCAGAGGCAGTGTAACAAATTAGACGAGAACAATGTCTCCTTCTGATGTTTGATCTTGGGCATGTTCCTTAATATTACTGTGCTTCATTTTTTCCTCATCCTTTAAATAGACATAATAATAGTGCCTAGCTTTTAGCTTTCTTATGAGGATTCAGTAATACATGTCAAGAATCAGACCAGTGCCTGGCACTGTGTAAGCACTCAGTAAATGACAGCTAGTCACATTGGCCATTGTTGTTATAATTGGCTTCCCTTGTTACTCAGCAAAAGGAATTACTGAATTTTATTTTTGCTGAATTTATGTCAAAGAGTGAACTAAATGAATACATCATCGTTATTCAGGCCTGAGTATTCTTTTCCTGATTTATCAGTTCGATTAAGATGAAAGAACAGTTTCTCTTTTGTTATGTATACTATTTCTGCTCAACTAGGGAGAACAATGGCATAAAACTGTGAAAGCGGCCACTAAGTCCTCTAGCCACACTGTACCTCAAGTCTCATCCATGTTACAATAAGAATTTAAAGGAAAATTAATTCAATGAATACAATTATGCTTTAGAGCTAACTTTGGTATAAAATATTTATATATTATATCTGGGGATTTTGTCATTAGACAAATATATAAAATTGAATACAATTTAATCATGTATAATTGAGAACTTTTTATGGAGATATGTCAGAGAAAAAACTCTTGGCTACCCAATGTTATGTTAAAATACAAATTTAATTTGAGATCTATATATAAATCTATTTGAGATCTATATGTATTTCTAAATAATGAGAAATTTTGCAGAGAATTACAGTGATCATCTAGCTAGTTTCTCACTTTTCTTAAATTAAGAGGGAATGTAGGTCATATTACAGGAATATGATTTGATGGTTTTGCAGTATGATATTCATGGGGTCATGAGATTCAAGTCAAAATTGAATATTTTATTGGGTATTTTTACTTCTGTATGTTTAATATAGCATTCAATATGCCCTATGTTCATAATACAAATACCATTTGACACCAGTTTGGATAAATTCAAATCCATAGAAATACAGTTTTATGGGTTTGTTGCTTAATTGTATTTGGAAGATTTTATATTTGTTTATTTATTTATTTATTTAGAATTTAAGGACTAAAAGCCTGAATTTAATTTAAGGACTAAAAGTCTAAATAACCTAACAGTGTTTGAAAGCTCTTTACAATGTAATGGCTCAGAAAGTTCCTAGTTGTTCCAGTTGGGCTGTATTAATTTTTAAATAGTTAAATTGAAAAAATATTACTTATTTTATTTAGAGATGTTGTGAATTTTAAACTATCTTCTCCCCCTTTTCTACCATACCAGAGACCATTATTTAACTATCTCAGCCTCATTAAAGTATTTAGCATTTACTCTTCAGCAATACTTGTTGGAGCTTTTATTATTATTATTATTGTTATTATTATTATTTTTACTATGGCTCCTGCATACATACTGGTGCTTATACTAGCTCTCAGACTTGGTGTGTCTTACAAATTCTCTCACTTTCACCCATTTTTTTTTTACAGTCCTTATTTCCTCACATCATCATATTTTCAAGTTGGCTAAGACCTTAGAGACTGTATTAGTTTGCTAGCACTGCTGTAACAAAATACCAGACACCTAAACAACATAAATTTATTTTCTCACAGTCTGGAGGCTAGAAATCCAAAATCAACGTGTTTGTAGAGTTGATTCTTTCAGGAAGGAGTTGTTCCAAACCTCTCTTCTCGGTTTGTTTGGCCATCGTCGTGTTCACATCTTGTTCTCCCTTGTATGCACATCTCTGTGTTCAAATTCCCTGCTTCTTAAGGACTCTAGTAATTTTGAATTAGGGCCTGCCCTAATGAGCTAGCTCACTTTACGTCAATTACCTCTGAAAAGACCCTATCTTCAAATAAGATCACATTCTGAGGTACTAGGGGTTAGGACTTCCACAGATGGATTTTGGGGAGACACAATTCAGTCCATAACAGAGACTGACTTGAAATCCACCTCTTTAATGTTAGAGCTTAGAAATGAGAGATTCTAAGAGAATAGTCCAAGTTTACAGTTTGTTTGTGTCAGAATCGGAACAATAATCCTAAATTTGTCTAACACTTTCCAGAGTATTTAGTTACCTCCCTCTCTCTAGATTAATGCATCAATGCATTCTGCCTAATTAGACTGAAAGCTTCTCAGCCCTGGACTCACTTGGGTCATGTTAGAATTCATGTGGTCGTGATTTAGGGTCATCTGATTTCGTATTTGCTTTGTTGAGTCTTAGCTTAAGGTTCTTAGTTAAATAAGTGAACATTATTAATCCAATTTTCTATGAATCTTCTGTACATAGTTACCATTTATTCATTTAGCAAAGATTTATTAAGAAGTCATGATGTTGGCTAGACATTAGGCTATTAATTTCAACTGGATCTGTGAACGTTTTCTTCTGTAATGTGAGATAGGGTGAAAATTAAATTCACTGGTTTTATGTAGTGTGCTGTTAAAGTTATATAAGTAGTTTCTGAGGTCGTATTGGTCTCCAAGGAGTATTTGTTAACTGTAACCAAGTAGATCTGTAATATTTCTAAGTACTGATGGTGTTCTGTAATATCAGTAAAGCATTAGTCCTATAAAATCTGAATCAGCATTTTTCCTCCACCTAATTCCTGGCCACTCACATGTTTATCAGCTAGAGAAGGTAACAGGCTGCAATATGCATTAAGATCAACCTATAGTGTTAATATTCTTATCTGTTATCATCTAGTGATAGAAAAACACATCGGAATGGAAATTATGTATAGGCAAAGTTTGAGTAAATATATATGAAATAAGTGATATTAAATGTGTATTTATTTGGGGATTAACATACATAAAATTTGAGAAATTAAAACAACTGTTCTTATGATATTACATTTTTATATTTAAGATCAAGAAATGTTTTCAAGTAAAAATGCTGTAAAATGTTTAAATAAATTGATATTGATAGTAAAAAATAATAAAAACATTTGTGTAGATGATAATAATATAGATGCATTCATTACATTTATAATACTGTACATTTGTATTATAATATCGCATGCAAGTTTTATGGTGTATTTATTAAGACTTTTTAAAAAAATACTTTAGACCTCAGAGAACAGATATTTAAGTAAGCACATAAGGTGGAGATGTGAGTCGTTTACCTATGATGAATAATTTGTTTTATTATTATTATTATTATTATTTTACTTCAAGTTCTGGGGTACTGTGCAGAATGTACAGGTTTGTTACACAGGTATACATGTGCCATGGTGCTTTGCTGCACCTGTCAACCCGTCATCTAGGTTTTAAACCCTGCGTGCATTAGGTATTTGTCCTAATGCTCTCCCTCCCCTTTCCCTCCACTCCCAGACAGGCCCCATTGTGTGATGTTCCCCTCCCTGTGTCCATGTGTTCTCACTGTTATGATGAATAATTTGTGATATCTTCTGCACTGCCCCTGATAAGTATTAATGGTTTCTTGTTTTCAATTTTTTTCCTCCAGTCAAAGTCTTCTTAGTAGTGACTGAGAAGCATTATGAAAGTATTTTGTGAAAATATTAGTGAATATTAGAAGAAAAAAAATACTTCTTAGGATGTAAGGACAAACTCAAACTAGGGTTGATGGTTTGGGGAGTGTGGAAAGAACCAAAAAAAAAAAAGAAAGAAAGAAAATAAATGCTTGACAGGCCTGGGCTAAGCAAAAGTTGGACCAACATGTGGAAGGTAAATGCCTATTAGGGAGGACAAGAGCTCTCTGTCTGGTGTCAAAATCCAAAAATAATTAGGAAAGAAATGTGAAAAGTGTCAGGAAGTGGTAAGAGTCTTATGAAAAGGAAATTACTCTGGCACCTCGTAGTGTATTGATTAGTGAGAGATGGGCAGTAAGAAGAGGAAGTTGTAGCTATCAAAGAAAGACATGCCTAAGGCAACAGAGCTTGTGTGTAATAAAAATAAAATACAATATGGTTTGAACTGAAGGAAAGGAGGCAGCAGGCCCATGATCTAGGCAGATCACCTAACTCTCTGTCTCCTTCCGACTGGCTCTCTCTTCACCATGCAGGCAATTTCCATTTCTAACATCAGTGCTCAGGAATATGACTTTCAACTGTATCCTATTCTCTTTTCCATAATTTAGTTTTCCTAAGATTTCATTCTTATTTTTATGCTGGTAGCTACATGGTATTCAGTGGAAAATTTCATACATATAGCTTTAGGCAGAATTTTCTGTTCTTAGGTAATTTACATTGGAATCAACAGATGGAGATGGAAATATGCCAGTGCTAATTCTTATCTGGATATGGAAATCTGGTTGGTTAGATAAGTAAAAGTTTTGAGGATCGTTATTTGTTATTTTCTTAATGGAAACTCTAAATTGCTATGGTGCCTTATTTTATTTTGCTTATAGCAAAAGTAACTCACTATAAGAAAAATGAGGTAGAAGAGTTTATTTATAGATAGGCTTATATCAGAAGAAAAGTGTGTGAGGAAGAACAGCAAATACTGGATTGAAACAGTAGTTAAGATGCGGATTCAGTTGTGTGATGTAGACCCAACGTAACACTGGCTTAAACAAAGGTGGAATGTTTTTTGTGTCACACATTAATAGGGCATCATGCTGGTGCAATGGGTTGACTCTATGATTTTAGGTGGGGTCTCCTTCTGTCTCAATGCTTCACCACCCTTAATGAGTTGTGAGGTCTGGATTTCAGTCAGTGGAGAGTAAAGAGCAAGGGAGTCCACTTCTGGACTGTTAGAAGCATGATCCGATTTTCACACATTACTTCTGTGCACATGCTGTTGCCCAAAAATTATAGTTAAATGGATTTACCTAAGTGGAAGAAAGGTTAGGATGTGTCTTTCTGAGCTTCCATGGAGTTCTTGTACTGGGAGGGAGTGGTAGAACGAAGATTGAAGGACAGCCAATGGACCTTTCCAAAACCGAGGTTTTGAATAACATGGTGCAAAAGGAGAGGAAGCTGGGCATCCAAATGGTCATCTAAGGCAGAGCTGTGCTGCCAGCTTGGATCACTCACCCCCAGTCTATGATATAAAAGAAATATTGGGGAGGCCAAGCTAGGCAGATCACCTGAGGTCAGGAGTTCAAGACCAGCCTGGTCAACATGGCAAACCCCTGTCTCCACTAAAAATATAAAACTTGTCTGGGTGTGATGGTGGGTGCCTGTAATCCCAGCTTCTCTGGAGGCTGAGGCAGGAAAATTGCTTGAACCCGGGAGGTGGAGGCTGTGGAGAGCTGAGATTGCGCTGTTGCACTCCAGCCTGGGAGACAAGAGTGAAACTCTGTCTCAAAGAAAAGAAAAGAAAAACAAAAACAAAAACAAACAAACAAAAAACAGGAAATACCTTTCCATTATTTTAAGCCAGTATTTTCATGTGTTTTCTTTTCATTGTTGTTTGGAGTCTTCATTGCAGCAACCTAGCTACCAGTCACCTAGCTAATATAGCTAGAAGGGAAAAAATATCCAAGTGTATCCTCTAATAGTCTTTATTAAAATATATATGTGAAATATTATAAGATCATTAGGAAGTGAAGCAAAGGTAAAGTCACTGAACTTAGAGAGAGATGGAGGCTTCTCTGGAAATATTCAGTTAATATAAAAAATCCAATTTCTTCTTCCTTTTTTCCTCCCTCCCTCCCTTCCTCTATTCCTCTTTCTCCCGCTTCCTCCATCTTCCCTCCCTCTTTCTTTTCTTCTTTCCTTCTCTCTTTCCTTTCTTCTCTACTTTCTTGGTTCTTTCCTTTTTTCCTCCAGTAAACAAGTAGAAACAATGATATGATTCTGATTTCTAGACGAAAAAAAAAAAAAATCAAAAGTGATTATTTTCCAGGATTAACAAAACTGTGCATTAAGAGGAAATTCTTTAGATCAGATGATTTTAAATTTTAGAATTGTGATTACACAAGTCGTATTAGAACTTTTTTGCAAAATTTCTCTCTTAAGCCCCAAATTCTTACCATTTACATGACAGTATCCTTGAAAGTTTATAAATTGGCCTTTTACGTTCAAGTCTATCCGTACTGAACCTAATTGTCATATCATGAAGATATGTTTCTTGCATCTAGTTCTCATTTGGATTATGCTTCCTCACAGGAATCCTGACCACTAAACAATGAAGCAATTATTGCCGTGATGATGTGCAATATAGAGCAGATTAGATCATGCTTGATTTTATGTATTCATAATCCTGCCACCTGCAGATATTGACATCATACTGAAGCTGGTTTTTGATTAGATACATAGAAAATGGAAATTCCGAAAAACACAATAGCATCCCTTGTTTCTTGATTTTCTCTTTAAAGATCAAATTTCTTCTGGCTGCTACTGGTTAATAACACTTTTTGGATTATAGACTTCTTCAATAATTTGATAAAAGGTAGAAGCCTTTTCTTACAGAAAAAATTACCCTGATACATGATTCTAAAATATTTTGCATACTTCAGTTTCTAACAGATTCCCTAAACCTCACTCATAGTTTCCACTTCATAACCCATTGTTTGGAACCCCCACTCTTGGTCATTATACTAGATTGACTCATGGAATATTTAATGGAATGTCTTCTAGGTATTTCATAGCTTAGGATGAATTTAACTCCTTGGAAAAATGCAACACTTAGGAACAGTTGAAGAGAGCCAAGAGGTTTAACTAACTATGGTAAAATATTCAATGACAAAAGGCAATATATGTTGCTTCCTCTAAGGATCTTTAAAGTGTAAGTGGTCATTATCCATAGTCCTGAAAAGCAAAGCTACAGAAGAAGAAAAAAAAAACAAAAAACTCCTCAGCTTTTCTATGGAAGCCCATATTACAAGCCCATATTACTTTCTATAGAAAGTCCATATTACAAAGAACTCCTCATATAAACAGCTTAATTAAAATATTCTCCATAACCAAGTCTGCATTGCATAATTAAAGCAGTATATAGAATATGTGTAACTGTTATGGAACACAGAGGTATCATAGTTGTGATTCAGTGAAAAACAATGAAATCAGTATTAGCAGAGCTCAATATAAACACCTCTGCACTGAATTTCTAATAAAGTTCTTTATGCACTGAGGTATCATCTACTTTCTGTCATACAACTTGAAGCAAACAAAACAAAACAAACATAAAAACAGGAATTCTATATTCTTATTTATTTCCATTTTTTTCCTCTTACTGTGCTATTTATTTCTTTAAGCTCTATCAAAACTCAAAAAGGCCAGCCTCTCCTTTTTGGCAAAAATGCAAGCAAATATTTCTTTTTTGAGTAACAAAAAGTAATATAGAGTAACACAGATAAGAGCAAGGAGAAGTGAATTATGATAAAGCAAACACAGAGAATATAAAATTGAATTGACTGGCGTACCTAAATGAAAGCCAAGAGGCAGAGTCTTGTCAGGAGTATGACTGGAGCTGGAGACTCAAACAATGACATCAAGACTGGGTAGCTTCTTTCGTTTTCCTTGCTTTCCTCTGTGTTACACTCACTGTTCGTCTTCTCCAGTGGTCTCCCTAAAGTCAGATTTACACTTTCTCAACTCCAAGACCATCAGATTAGCTTTCATTAAATAAAATCAGATCACATGCATTTCCTGAATCAAATTTGTTGAACAGTGTCAGGGATGGACTTACAGAACATCTCCTCAGTGTTGACCAATCACTTTGGCAAGGTAAATAGGGAAAAAAAAAAATTGATCCTGTTACCAACCTTGGAGCTTTTGGTGCCATCAGCAGGTCACCACAGAGACAAGGAGTAGGAGAGGAGTGTTTCACTTAAAAACTGTAAGTTTCAAACTGCTTGAACCTGGGAGGCTGCAGTGAGCTGAGATCACACCACTGCACTCCAGCCTGGCTGACAGAGTGAAACTCCATCTCAAAAAACAAAACAAAACAAAACAAAAAACTAAGCAAACTATATGTTTCCTTACTACAAGAAGGGTCAAAGTCAAGAACAACTGCTCACATCTAAAGGCCCATGCATAAAAACAAACATGCACATTTATAACAACCAGAGATCATTGAGGAATTTGTGTCATCTCTAGCACAAATTAGGAGGCAATTTTGCTGAGTTCTAGTTGTCTTTTACTACCATTTCTAGCTTTTTGACTGCAGTTAGGTCTCTTAACAGCTTTGGAATGCAGTTTTTGTGTGCCTAAAGGAGCCTTTTCATTTAAGAAATTACTTTGCCCAGAAAATTGAAAAGTGCTTTCAATAAGACACCATCTGCTGCTCTCATATTAAGTTAAAACTGGCTAAAATGGAATCTTCCTTTATGTGACTTGCAGGTTCCACCTTCACATTTTTAGCAGCGTTCCAAACGAACTCTTCAGAAATAGTCCTTGAATTGATGGGATTGGAGTTCTGTGCCTATTCCTAAATCTGAAGTATTTTTTTTTTCAAGTTATTTATTTTAACAAAGATAAGTTATAAATGTGGATTACATATAAAGTAACAGATAACAACCGGCCAAAAAGCAGAGAGGCACCCTTAAAGGCTACCAAGTGGGAAACATGAGTCTTACTGTAGATGTCACAATTTGGAGCTAGTAATTCTGAGAAGTCCTGTCTCTTCCTCCTCCTCTTCTTCCCCCTCATCCTCCTCCTCTCCTGCTACATCCCCCTCCTCCCCCTCCTCTTCCTCCCGTTCCTCTCCCTCTTCCTCCCACTCCTCTTATTCTCCTTCCTCCCTCTCCTCCCCTTCCTCTCCTCCTCCTTTTAATTCCCCCTCTTCCTCCTCTTCTTCTTCATCTTCGTCTTCATCTTCGTCTTCTTCTTGGAGAGAGGGTCTTGGTCTGTAGCTCTGGCTGGAGTGCAGTGGGACGGTCATAGATCACTGCTGCCTCAAACTCCTGGGCTAAAGCAGTTCTGCCCCAGCCTCCCAAGTAGCTGGGATGACAGGCACACAATCATGCCTGGCGAATATTTTTTGTTCTTTGTGGAGACAGGATCTGACTGTGTTGCCCAGGCTGGTCTCCAACTCCTGGTCTCAAGCCTGTCTCAGCCTCCCAAAGTGCTGGAATTACAGGTGTGAGCTACTGCACCTGGCCTGAGAATGCTTTTCTAGTGTTTCAGAGGATGTTAAATACAAAGTTATTTTCTTTGTACCAGTTGGTAAAATAAATAAAATATGCACTCGGTGTTTCTACCATCTCTATGTGTTAGTCATGTGGGGAAATAAATCTTTCCTTGCATACTTTACTCTTTGAAGAGCTGAAAGAAGATAAAAAACAAAGTCATTTGTTTATGGAAGTCACTGCCTTAGAAATAGCTGCAATTACTTGAGATTGACCCCATGCCAGAAATTAGTAGTATATGCTTCTTAACTAACATCCAAATATCTTCATATATCTGTGTTAACCTTACTCAATTTTTCAAGTTCTTCATAATTTCCATTTTATTACTTGAGACTCTTATGGACCCAGCCACATAATAAAGGATATCCCATGGTCTCAAAGAGCAGCAGTTGCCCTTTCAGTGTGATACATATTTTGCCTTCTTCTCTAACACTGTGCTATATCTTTTGTTGGCATTGGATTCTATCAAGTATGCGCATATGTGCACACATGTGCACGGACACACGCACCCACTTATCCTTTCCCTGGACTATTTCCCTCAATCACTGCACTGACTTTTGCCTAAATGGCTCAGAATCCCACAGAGGTAATTAGAGAGAAGGAATTGTTATCTTCTGTTTATAGAGGAAAAAACCCAGAAACATAAAATTTAATTGATATGTCAACCCACTCAGCTTGTTAGTGATGGTATAACTATTACCAAGCCAAATTCTCCCAGTACTTTCTGAGAAAGTGATAAAGAATAGAAAGCTGCACACTGCTTCGCTAACACGTATAACTTTTTTTGTTTTCCTAAAAATATGTGTAGTTCCAAGAAATCATGACCTCAGTGGTTCAGCGAATCAATATGTATTTATTTGACTATCACACCAGCATGATGAATGTAACATGGTACTTACTTTGTTTCTAACATTTTTGCTGCTACAGACATTAAGAAGTACAATTCCCATGGCAACCCCAAAGACCCATGGATACCCACATGCATGTATGACTGTAATACTTTCATCCAATAGTATTTGCTTCATGTAGTGTACACTGATATTTTCTCCTCTCTTCTCCTTTTTTAATTTTTGCAAAGGCTAGGTTAAAATCCACTAAAATGATTTCATGACTTGCTAAATTTTGTAACCTATAATATATTGAACACTGATGTAATGGAAAAGTAAGAGCTATCATGTCAGGGAGGTATAGTTTCAAGTCCTCTTCGCTTTGCCATTTCCTGACTGTGCAAATTTGAATGATCAATATGACTCAGTTTTTCTGACTGCGATGTGGGAAACACTTCTTGTGGAGTTGAAGTGAACATTGAGATAACTGTGACAGCGGCCAGTATTCCTTCATCTTTATTGACAAATTGGTTCCTTTAACATTTTCCTCTCCTTTTGTAACTTTTAATTCCTACGGGAGGCAAGAGGAAAAGTACTTTTTCCTGGTTACCCTATTTTCTATTTATTTTAATATTACATATTAAATAAGGAGCCTTCCTTCATTCAGAACCAATTCTAAATACCATGACCTGTACTTTGGGCACATAATGATAAAGTGAATAGCTGAAATTTTTGAGCACCTTACTACTCGCCAAACACTGTACACACCATTTTTGTGAATCTTAACAGCATCCATGTGTAGTAGGCATTTTTAGTATTGATATTTTATAAACAGAAGAAAGCATGAAGAATTTTGCATAAGGTCATGGTCCCAGAATTCAAGCTGAGGCAATGTGACTTCCAGCTTTGGGTGTTAACGGTGAAGCGGCAATGCTTTTTCCCTGAGTTATCCTGGGGAGGGCATTCTCCATTTCTGGTGCACAAGACCAGAGTATTGACAAGGGCATTTTCCCTTAGGTCATTTATTTTCAATTAGGGTGGCGCGTGGTATGAGGGTGAGGATAGTAGAGAAGTGCATAATGGATGCTGTCTGTCCGATGGTAATAAAAAGGTATTCGGCTGGCTGCCCTCTGATTCGTGTGAGTGTAAACAGGTCAGCCACTAAGATTCAGAATAGGTATTGACTTAATGGCCCAAATATTACTCTTTGTTGTTTAGATATGTGAAGTATGGGAATAACTGCTAGAATGAGAATGGAGAATACAAGGGCCAGTATGCCTCCTAGTTTGTTAGGGATGGATTGTAAGATTGCATATGCAAACAAAAGGTTTCACCCTGGCTTAATGTGGGGTGGGGTGTTGAGGGGGTTGGCTAAAGTATAATTATCTGGGTCGCTCAGGAGGTCAGGCAAAAATAGTACTAGAGTTAGAAGGAAGAGGAGGAAAACGAAACCTAGAATATCTTTGATTGTATAGTAGGAGTGGAAAGTGATTTTTGTCGGGGTCTGACGAAACCCCTAAAGGGTTATTAGATCCTCTTTCATGTAAGAATAAAAGGTGAATAGTTGCTAGAGCTGTAATCATGAAGGGTCAGATGAAATGGAAGGTGAAAAATCTTGTAAGGGTGGCTTTGTCAACTGAGAATCCGCCTCGGATTCATTGTACAAGCTCAGTTCCAATATCTGGGATGGCTGATAGTAGATTTGTAATTACTGTAGCACCTCAGAATGATATTTGGACTCATGGGAGCACAGTTGATTTCCACACAATCAACCATTTGTCCTTTGTTACATTTTGATTAAGAGACAGGGTACCATAGTGATTAAAACACAGACTCCGCAGGGACGTTGCCTCAGTTCGACTTCTGGTTCTGTCACTTGTTAGTGTGAAATACCAGAAGAGTCTCTGAAACTGTTTTACCCTATGTGGTAATTTATGATATTACATGTTTAGTGTTGGGTGAATCAAATGAATTAATAAGTGCAAAGCACTAATATTGGCACATGGTACCTAACGAGCAATATGAGAGTGTCAGTTACTTCTTCAGTCTCTTTCAAGATAACTTTTATTTCTTCTCAAGATACTGTCTCTGTGTGTGTGTGTGTGTGTGTGTGTGCGTGCACATATGTGCAGTTTAAAAGCTCTGCATAGGAACAATCTTATTTTTGGCAAACATAGCAGTAGTATGCTAAGGTAGCTATGACTAAATAATAATCCCCTGTCAATAGTAAAGATATTAGATTTTTTTGAAATAATCATTGTTTCTATTTGAATTCTTAAAGCTGGGATTGCTGTAAGCACACTTATACCACATTAAAACCGAAGCAGAAATCATCTGTGTGTGTGTGCAGCTCTTCTGTATTATACTGCTCACTTTTCAAGTTCATCTTTATATCCTAAGACTTCAGACTCAAACATAGTAGGCACTCAATAAATGGTTATTGTACTGTCTATAATCCAAAGGACCACATTATCAAGTGCCAAATGGAATGGATGGTTACAGCAAAAGGTAGACACACATTCAATATGTAGAGAAGATAATACTTGATAAAATACATAAAAAATACATTCCTTCTACTTTTTAGAACCTTTTTTCTGTATGAAACAGTAAACACGTGTGATTAAAATTAGATCTAAAATAATTTTGTTGATTTAATATTAAATAGTTTAGGTATGAGGTAAACTACAAAGGCATGCAAATTCAGTTTTACGTGTGAGTGTTCATATGTCAGAATATGTAGACCAATTAACTTAGACTCAATGAGGTTTATGAGCTTTGCATTCACATGGCATTTATCAGATTTTCATAAGAGAAGAAACAATGATCCAAGTATGGTCAGGGCCTTTTGGAGACGGAGTCTCGCTCTGTTGCCCAAGCTAAAGTGCAGTGGTGCTGTCTTGGCTTACTGCAACCTCCGCCTCCCGAGTTCAAACAATTCTTCTGCCTCAGCCTCCTGAGTAGCTGGGACTACAGGCATGGGCCACCACGCCCGGCTAATTTTTGTATTTTTAGTAGAGATGGGGTTTCACCAACTTGGTCAGGCTGGTCTCGAACCCCTGACCTCATTATCTGCCCTACACAGCCTCCCAAAGTGCTGGGATTACAAGTGTGAGCCACCACACCTGACCGGCCCATTTCTTTTTAAAATGGATTTGTGTAATGGATCGATTATAATTTTAAAATCCAAAGCATGACCATACTTTAGGCACTTTCTATAAAGTAGTCTTCTGACACACACACACACACACACACAGAATCTGATAAGCCTATGTATTCACAGAATAGTGGGGCAGGTTGAACTTAACCACAAGAAAGTAATCAACAATATCCAAACTGTGAGATTATGCAAAACATTTGTTTTATTCCTCAACAAGTAAGCTGCAAGGCAGAAATAGATTGAGAAAGAGGGAATATTTATAGACTAGAAGAGATATAGCAATCAAATATTTTATCACGTATGGAACTTATATAGACTCTAAGAACAAGTTATTTTATGTATGAAACAATTACAAATGTGAACACTGGATATTTTATAGTATTAAGGGATTATTGTTAATATTTTACTTTGATAATAGGGCTGTGGTTTGGTTAATATAGTCTTTTTTTTTTTTTGGCAGAGGGGACGGAGTCTCTCTCTGTCACCCAGGCTGGAGTGCAGTGGCGCGATCTGGGCTCACTGCAAGCTCCGCCTCCCAGGTTCACGCCATTCTCCTGCCTCAGCCTCCCCGAGTAGCTGGGACTACAGGCGCCCGCCACCACGCCCAGCTAATTTTCTGTATTTTTAGTAGAGTCGGGGTTTCACCGTGTTAGCCAGGGTGCTCTCGATCTCCTGACCTCGTGATCCGCCTGCCTCGGCCTCCCAAAATGCTGGGATTACAGGCGTGAGTCACTGCGCCCGGTCTATAGTCCATTTTTTATAGATGTACCTAGTAAAATATAGATGAAATGAAGTGATATCTGAGATTTGCTTCCAGGTAACTGGGAAGAAAAGAAATTGGACTGGAGAGTGGTTTGACAGACTTGTTCTTAGGATGATCGATGTAGGGACTGACCAATGTATATATGAGTACTTACACTATTTTATTGGATTTTGCATATGTTTAAAATTCTCCATAGTAAAACAAGTTTGTTAATAATATATATTTACTTTTGGCCAAGTGCGGTGGCTCATGACTGAAATCCCAGCACTTTGGGAAGCCAAGGCAGGAAGATTGCTTGAGTCCAGGAGACATGACCACCCTGGGCAATACAGTGAGACCTCATCCCTACAACAAATTAAAAACTTAGCCAGGCATGGTGGTGCATGCCTATAGTCCCAGCCACTCCAGAGGCTGAGGAGGGTGGATTGCTTGAGCCTGGGAGGCAGAGGTTGTGATGAGCAGGTATCTCAACTAATAATAATAATAATAATAAAAGCAAAAGAAAATACTGTATATTTACTTTAGAACTCTTAAGTTAGCAAGAGTTAACAAATTAGAAAGTGGAAGTACTTTAAGCATTTGTGAGGTAGTTTGAAAGTAACTGCAGGCAGTTAACTATGGTTTGGGGTATATAATGGCAATATATTCTCCTACTGGTTTTGTTACAAAAATAATAATAACTATTATTATCCTTATTATTATAAGCTATGGGAAATTTATCTTTGTCCACACTGTAACATTTTCAGAATGTAAAACACCAAACAAACTTTCATAGTGATGCTCAATAGCATAAGACAACAATATTGCAATAAATTTCACAATATTATAGTAAAACAATACATATACATATACACAAAATCTTCTATGTGGTCAGCATTTGTCTTCATCTCTTTGAGCTACTATAACAAAATACTGTAAACTGGGTGGTTTATAAATCCAGAAACTTATTTTTCGGAGTTCTGGAGGCTGGAAAATTCAGGATCAAGACACTGGCAGATTCCGTCTGTTGAGGACCTGTTCTTCACAGATCATGCTTTCTTACTGCAGTCTCATATGGTGCAAGGGGCAAAATATGGTGCCTCTTATATAAGGATACTAAACCCATCGTGATTGCTCCATCCTGATGACTTAATCATCTCCCAATGGTTCCATCTCTTAATACCATCATATTAGTGATTAGGTTCCAGTAGGCACATTTGGGAGAGACACAGACATAACATTCAGACCACAGCAGCATCATACTGGGCATTGCAGACAGAAATTGATCCTAATGTGCTAGAATGAAAAGTCTTTATAGGCAGACAAATACATAAATAAGGAGTTGACAGACAATAGGATAAGTGCAATGTTAGATCTGTGTAGTGAACACACAGGGATCATGATCAGTTCAGCTTAGGTGTCAGTATAGATGTGGAAGAAACTATTGCTGGCGGTTTCTACCATGTTCTATGTACAGCATTTATTTACAGTGACCTAAAGAGATATTATTAGCAGACTTTCAGACATATAAACTGTAGAGTAAAATTTGCCATTGACAGGTATTTATAGGTACCTCCTTTAAAACACAGAAAATGAAATCACTGTCAAAGAGAATTGGAATTTGTATGCCAAGTGTGTCTGATTTTCATTTAATGCAATTCATACTCATTTAATTTGAAGGATTCTGAAGTTGAGGTGATAGAAAAAATACCCTACACACTTAATATACTTTCATTTTAATTGCATGCTTAACATAAATACCTTAGAGTAGTGCATCATTTTTATGCACTTTGTTTTATGTGTCTGTTAAAAGATGGAATTGCACTGGATTTCATCATTTGTTATTTTTCTTGATCTTTCTGTAGTTATTCTCAACTGCTAAAACCAAATGTTTTGAATATTTAAACCCAAATATATGATCAGCTTTGTTTCTGTGCATATTTAAGAATGTTTTCAAAGAGTTAATTCATTTTGATGCACATTAATACAGTTCAGATCACTAGTTTGTTTTTTTTTTTTATCATTTTCAAGGTTAGAAGGAAGAGAGAATCAATAATCTGATAGATTTCTGGGAAAATGGAATGCATAAGATATTTATGGAGAGGTGCTTCATATCAGCAGTCTTTTGAAAATAAATCCTATTATTTCTAAGGGATTATTTAAAACCTTATATTTACCTAGTGTAGTAAATTATATCAGTAATGATTTCTTGATATTCAAGTGAAATAGCTAATATTACTAAAATAGGAAATGTGTCCTTTTAAGTTATTGTAGCAATCCAGTTAAGTGGGGGCCTTTGTGTTGTGAAACACGATCAAGTGACATGAACAGAAAGTTTCTCAAGTTTAGGAATGGGCTCAAACTAGATGCTCCATAAATGCTTGAAAAAGGAAACTCTCATGGTAATGCCAGTTTATGGCTTGTACTTTCTCTGTCTGAATTTTTATCACCTTCTCTTGCTTGGTTTAAATGAAAGAATGTCCTCTAATTGTCCCTCTCATTTTGGATCGTCTAGTAAACCCCTCTTTAGTCATTCAAATAGTTACTTGGGTTTCTACGTTAGTTTAATCTCGTGGCATAGTGAACAATTAGGTATATTTTACCAGGAATAGGAGAAAACATTGGTCACATTTTGGAGTTGCATTAACTTGTCAATCACTAAGCAAACGAGCGTTTGCTCTCAGTACATTTATTAAACGTACTGAAAGTGTCACTTTTCTTCAGAAGGATCTGGATTCTGATGTTTTGTTTTTTATACGTTATGTAGAAATACCCTGAGTTTTACTGAACCCAGAGTGTCATTTACTGTATATAAATATATAGAATAATGTCTATAATTAGGATACCAGGTTACATTAGATTAAGTGAATAGTTGATTAGGATCTTGTTATCCTTCAAGACTTTCTCTTCCCCTTAATGGGGAAATGATTGCTCCTGGTGAATGAACTTACCAGTGTGTCTGATCCGACTCCACTGTTTTTATCTTTTAGCTAAATTAAAGAATGGCAGCAACAACAAACTCCATCATGGGAAGGGCAGGGAAATGACCAAAGGTCACTTATTGGTGAACATAAAACTGCTAGTTAATTACATGTTGCAACTAACTGGTTGATTCTCTGAGGGTTTTAGTTATTTATTTATTTTTCTGTTAAGAGTTAAGCTGTACTCTCCAGGGAGTCCAGAAAACACGGGGGTGATGCCTTTTTGTGCTTACACAATATGTCAGACTTTCAACTAATTTGGTAAGGGGATCATATTCCCAAGAATTTTTGTGAACTGACATACATTTTACATAGTATAGATAGGAAAAAGAGAGGTACTCTGTCAAAAATGTATGAATATTAAATATGTTAACTGCCTTTTATATAGATAAAAAGCCTATCTCTAACCTTGAGGAAGTTTCTGTTTATGTTGCTTGATCATGTTTGATAACAGAAAGGCCCTTACTTAACTGGGTTGCTGCAGTAAATCAGAAGGACGCATTTCATATTTCAGTAATGTTAGTTATTTCATTTGGATTTCACTAAGACATTACTGGTATAATTTATTAAACTAGGTAAATATAAGGCGCCTGTAGAAATAATATGATTTATTTTCAAAAGAATGCTGGTATGAAGCACCTCTCCGTAGATATATTATTAGAAAAAAAAAAAAAAAAGAAAGTTGTTAGAATTTATAATCTATTGTTAGTAAAGTAGACCACGTGGAGAGATGGATTCTCGAAACTGCATATTGATGTACTACATAAGACAAAAAGAAAGTTCAGAAGAATTATTCTATATCCAGTGATTCTTAAATTAACTGAGAAGGCATTAAGACTTATTGGAATATTTCATGGTGAATTAGAAACTGAATCAAACAATGCTAACAGAGAAAAAGTTACTCTTAAACACAATTCTAAAGTAAAGCCTTTTTCATGCAATAAATTATACTGCATAGGTTTGTGAAAAATGATATATGCTTAGTACACCAGGTGCCTTTTCCTTAATGAATTTAAATAGTGAATCATTGGTAAATTAAGAATCTTTTTTTGTGAGATGAATGATTGCATAATAATATGTTAATGTGAATTTCCTTATTTTGGATATAGAATGTCATCCCTGTAGGAAGTGAAATAACAAAGAAGGAATCTAATAATTGTATTATCTTTCCACAAATGAAGGAAAAATAAATCTGATGAATGCTTTCATGGATTAGGGATACTCAACAGTTGTTAATTAAAAAGTACATACTGGCCCCTCCCATCAACTTATCACTTCCTGTTTACCTAGGCCACTTCCTCTTACCACTGTTATAGGCCACATTTCTTTCCACAGTTGTTCACTCCAAGCCATACAACAGCTGCCTCTGCATCAAGTCTGACTGTCATATTGGAGTGTGACTATCATTGTTTAAAATGTTGTAGAAGTATTGTAGGGTCATTTTTCTGAATACATTTTATATGGTCTTTATAAGAAATTCTGTTACACTCTGTATGTTCTGTGTCACATACTATATTATCTCAAAATTGGAAGCATCAGAAACAAATTAGCTATTTTCCGTGACAAAATAAGCAGACAATATATTTGTTTAAACATTAAAATAAGATACTATTTTCAGTTATCAACTTTTCCAAGCTACCATTGTTGTTGTTTTTCTGGGCTTGTGGTAACTTAATAAGTAGGTTTATTTTTGCTTTCCAAAAAACTCACATTCCTCTGTCCTGAGAAGTTACATAACTATATATATGGTGCAATCCTTCTTGGATTATGATTAAATTTCAAAGTATCACCAAATATCAGTATTCAGTATACTGCTATAGAGATAACAATGTCTGTCTTATTATTTCTCAAACTCACTTATCGCTATTACCACTTAGAATATAAAGTCAGAAGTTTAGCATATATTCAGGTTTGCAGGTATATGAGCTAATACTTCTGCAGAAATGTGAATTCCTACATGTGAGGTCTGAAAGATTTTATCTCCAAGTGTTATGGTTTATTTAGTTGAATATTAGTATGCATCAAAGACACCTATAACTGTGTTTCTCAATAAATTCCTTTGTGTATAACACCAGGAGTGACTTTTATTGCAACAAAATATATTATTTAATTCACTAATTGTTCCTAATTATATTGTTTTTCATGGAAAATTAATATAATGCCTTCCATATGAAAAACTGACTCTGCTGCTTACACAGGCCTGTATGTATCATCTTGGCTAAATTTGCTAGATTAAATGTCTAGGGAGTAGTGAATGTTAAGTCATCCTCACAAAGAATTTATGTGTTAAATATGGTCCAGGGAGGCCACCAATGGCTAAAGCCATTCATACTTCTCTAGATGAACGTGCAGGGTACCAGACAGATACCAAAATGCTTCCTGGGAGAACTAAATGTAGAATCTTGCACACTTCCCCAAATTTTCTGATAATAAATTATTATTGCTTGGGCTATTCTGTTTTGTTCTTAAGAAATTATTTCTGTAGGAGTATGAGTCTTGTATTCTGAAGGATTATCTCCAGTGAAACTGTGGGACCTCCAGTGCTTGAAGTTTGCTTTCCAGACAGCTTAGGTAGGCTTTGAATTCTATTAAACCAGACAATAGCACCCAGGAGAAAACACTTATCCCAAAGAACAGCTTTGCTACTTTTAAAGTCCTATTAAGTCGGGGAGTTGTTAGAAAAAAATAGTATCAATGTCTGTGGCAAAGGGTACACTAGTGAATAATATTAATCAGCCTCCCTGAAGTTGTAGCTTTCCAGATAAGCTCAGTTGATTGGAGAGTGGTATTGATGAGTCCAAGGCCATGGTCTGGAGACTAGTTTCATTCAGGAAAAAAAAAAAAAGCCTGTGTGTGTGTGTGTGTATGTATATACATATATGCATATACATATATACAAATATATATACATGCATATGCATATATGCATGTATATGCATATATAACATATACATATATGTATACATACACACATGCTTTTGTATATGCATGTACATATACATATATGCATACATACATATATGTATATGCATGTGTAATGTATATGCATATGTAATATATCATGTATATGTTTTAATATATATGTATACATATACACACATGCTTTTTGTATATACATGTACATATACATATATACATATATGTATATTGTGTGTAATATATATGTATATGTAATATATAGTGTGTGTATATATGTTTTATATATGTATATATATGTTTTGAGTTTATAAACTCATAGTTTAATCCAGGCAAATGATCTTTTAAATGTAAGCATTGATCATGAGTAATATTTGATGTGAAAATTCAGATGTTTTTATACGACCATGTGACTACCATGAGATGGAAAAGCAACTCCAGAAGTAAAAAGATCAGGAACCTGATTTTACATTGTGGCTCTGCCCCTTCTGCTTGATTGCTGGAAGGTTAGTCAACCTCTCTGAAAATCAGAGTCATTCTCTATAAAACTGAAATAATAATTCAGATGCCATATGGTTCTTGTGAGAAATAAGCAACATATGCAAAACCTCTAGCATTTTATTTAGCAAATTCGTAGGTGCTAAATCAATTATACTTATTTTTATTATATTATTTTTATTATAGTATTATGTCATGCATTAGTTTTATCTTCTTAGACCAAGGGTGGCATCTATCCTTTCTTTACAAAATTTTAAATCAATATCTTTTTTTATTTATTTAAACAGTTCCATTTTCGTTATGAACATGACAATTTCAGAAAAAAAAAAAAAAATGAGTACCAGTTTTGTTCCCATAGCAGTGGAGAATGCAAAGGAGGACAAAATTTAGTGTGCTGGAGAATCTTCCAATTTAATCGGGAAAACATGCAACATGTAATCACATGTATGTTTAAGTATTTTACTATAGGTTTATAGCATTCATGATGTGATCTCAGCTACATAGGGCAATAGGAATAGTTTAAGTATCTTCAGGTAAAATAACCAGAAGATGTAAGTGATCTCCAAAACATCAACTTAATAAAAAGCTTCTGAGCAATGTGGCTACAGGAACATATGATGCATTTCTAATGTAGGGTAGAACAAAACGGGATTTTATAATTGGATTTGTCTCTCCCAGAGGGCTAGGTACTGCCCAGTCTCACAGAGCTCATAGGCTAGTAAGGGACACAGAGACCTCAAGGGTAATTCAGGCCTGAGAGGCACTTACAAGGAGGTTGGAGTTCAAACACACCTGGAAGATTTTGCTTGCGAAATGGGATTGATTGTAACTGAACTTCAAAGAATTAGTAAAAATCCTACCAGGCAAAAAAATTGCCCCTACCTGCTCTCCCATCATGAATGTTATTTTCCCCTATTCATTTCCCCCCACCACCAGTGGAAGCAGAGCAGCACTTCTGTCAGCTGGCCAGTGGTAAAAGTTAGAGCAGGACATTATTATTTTTTTCAGCTACCTTGCAAAGAATCCCAGGATATGAAAAATAAATCTCCTTCTTACCCCTCCCCCAAATACAGGAACACTGATGCCAGTTGCTAACAGGATGGACTTTGCCATGACCCAGTGCTTGTGGCAAATTTTCGTTACATGCTACCTTAGTCAGATTGTGTTTATAAGACAAGTGAATCTAAACAACTGCAAACCCATTCAAAGTGAAGCTAAGCACAAGAGGGGATGTGAGAAATGAAGATATCTGCTTTCCCCAATGAACATACCAATAATTCAAAACTCTATTGATGCTTTACTTCTTCCACTTCATCTAATGCACCATATGTGGAACTCCGGTTCAATGTCAAAGGTATTTGGAGAGTTCCATCCAATCTTATAAGCAAGAATAATTTTGGCTACATAAACCATGAGGAGTTGCAAGTGTTATTGTTTCTTTCTGAACTCCTTGACATAACTACATATTCTAATGGCATTTTTATTTTCCTTTCACTTTCTAATGAACAACTTCTGGCTAAATCCAGTTATATTTGCATTTTGGACCGTAAATTTGGCGTGTCTAGAGAGCATATAATTTATAATTTAGTTATATGTACTTGAACAGGCACTAAATTCTTGCCGTGAAATTGAAAACTAAGCAAAATATAAAATGTTGTTTTTTGAAATTTTATATTTCTTCTAAAACAGCTTAATTGCTTTTCTAGATTTGGGTAACTATTTCAATGCTGAACTGGCTCTCAATGGTCTGTTTCTGCAAATGTGTTTCTACCCCCACCTTGGGCTGTAATCCATCATGAATGATAACTATAAAAAAATTGCGTTTTTATAAATGTTATAAAGTATCTTGTACTTTGAATATACAGTACAAACTTCATCACTAGAACAAGAAATGATTTATGACTTTTTTCTTTTTTAGTCTTACATCGGATGAGTGATTTAAACAGTAATTCAATTAGGTACAATAAAACCACACTAATTCAGACTAATTGTATGGAAAATTTTAAGGAAGAAGTGGAAAATCTGATAAAGAATTTTTAAATAAAATTTTATTCCTTCAAAATATTTACTATGTCTTGTGCTAATAATTCTGTCATTATACTGACTTCCTATATTACTTCTTAAAGCAAAAACACATGAATTATTTGCAATTTGCACATATCTTTGCACGTACATGGACACCAGCCTGCTTTTGAATTGATAGCTAAACCCATTCCACTTGTCTTGTGCCCCCTCCCAGTTCTTTTTTTTTTTCGAGGTGAAGTCTTGCTCTGTTGATCAGGCTCGAGTGCAGTGGCACGATCTCGGCTCACTGAAAACTCTGCCTCCTAAGTTCACGCTATTCTCCTGCCTCAGCCTCCTGAGTAGCTGGGACTACAAGCGCCCACCACCTCGCCCGGCTAATTTTTTGTATTTTTAGTAGAGATGGGGTTTCACCATGTTAGGCAGGATGGTCTCGATCTCCTGACCTTGTGATCCACCCGCCTTGGCCTCCCAAAGTGCTGGGATTACAGGCGTGAGCCACCGCGCCCGGCCTCCTAGTTCTTTGTTTACAACACTAAATTGCTTCACAAACTCCTTTGTCAGAGACTATACAAATATTTAAAGTACTTTGAAGATATGAGGTTTAAACATCATTCTCTCATTTGTTACGTCACTCATTTAACCATATTTAGTAAATGCTGTAGTTTACTAAATCATAAATAAGTGGCTTACTAACTTGAAATATTTTCCATATTCATGCCAAAGTGTTTGTTGAAGTTTTTTTAAGGTTTTCCTAAAGAAATTCCCAGTATAAAATATGTTTTAAGCTACATGATAATTGCCTTTAATTATTAATATAAAATAATGGATTGATATCTATGTTTTAATTAAAATAATGTAAAGGTATTTGATTTAGATATTTGTTGCATATATTTTATTCATTACAGACTTTTTGAAGAGGAATAGGGTTCCATAATTCCTAAATTTCTTAACAGAAGTTATGTGAGTGAATAATTCTATTACTGATGCTAGAGAGTAAATGTAATCAGGTTAGCTGAACAAATTAAAGCACACATAGCTGTTTATCTCTTTGAAATAAATTATACAGGTTAATATTGTAGACCAATGAAATTAGTTGTAGTTACTTTTTTGTAGTGATTTCCTGGGAATGTGAGCAAAATTGCTTCTAGTTTTATTTGAGAAATCATTTCAAATTTTGGCCAACTGGTACAATATATACGATTCTTTGGCAATAATGGAAAGTATCTGTACAGCTTGGTACAATCAGCTCTCAGTCCTGTAATGGCCTGCTTTACGCATCCAACTCCAGAGTTCACTGCAAATGTTTTTCTTTCTTCCCAAAGGTACATTTGTAGTTGAACCCCGATAAGAAAATTGAGAAGTTAAGTTTTCCAATTTGCGGTAAGATAAATTATACATTAAAAAGTAGAACTCAGTCAAATTGGCCTAACATGTTTCTATTTTCTATCCATAAAAGTAGCCTAAGGGGGGAAAGCTGCATGAACTAGTGAAACCATAGATTGCATTTGAGGGGCCTTTATTTTTATTTTTATTTTTTTCGGTTGTTGTTTACTTGAACTCTGCCATCTGTATAAAACCTGAAGGAATTTTAAAACCGGAAGGGATTTAAGTATAGTGTTGGCACTCACCCTCTTAAATGGTGGCAGATATCAGATTGAATCTTATCTAAGGTTGGCTCCACTTCTGATAGATAGTCGAGGAGGATACAAGAACAGGAATGTGAAAGACATCTGAATGTAATTTTCAACTCTACAGGTCACATTATTTCTAGCGAGCAGAATCATCTAGATTGCTTGTAAAATGCACATTCCTGATTCTTCCCCTAGAATTATTAAATGCACATCTTGAGGTGTAGATGGAGCTTAAATTCCATTTTCTTTTTAATTATTTATTTATTTATTTATTTTTTTGAGACGGAGTCTCGCTCTGTCCCCCAGGCTGGAGTGCAGTGGCGATCTAAGCTCACTGCAAGCTCCTCCTCCTGGGTTCACGCCATTCTCCTGCCTCAACCTCCCAAGTAGCTGGGACTACAGGCGCCTGCCACTACGTCTGGCTATTTTGTGTGTGTGTGTTTAGTAGAGACGAGGTTTCGCCGTGTTAGCCAGGGTGGTCTCAGTCTCCTGACCTCGTGATCCGTCCGCCTCCACCTCCCAAAGTGTTGGGATTACAGGCGTGAGCCACCGCACCCGGCCTGAAATCCCTGTTTTTTAGCAAATGCCCCCCCGCCTTTTTTTTTTTTTTTTTTTTCATATTGTGATTGAGACCTAATAATGGGTCAGAAAGTCAATTTAGTGGATCTTAACTAGCATTTTAAAATTAAAGACAAGAATGGAATGGAATATGGAAAAAAAAAAAAAGCAACTCAACTTTATGAAATAATGGAAAATATTGTTTCATGAAGTTTTCCTGAGTGTGTGTTTACAGGATAGGAATGCAAAATTGATTTCCTACTGTTGGTTGTGATTTAAAAAAAATTGAAAGTCACTGCCCCAGGGTTCTTTTACACTACAGATTTTGAGAATGACTGTCCAGGACAATGCAAATTCTAAAATATTCCCATCCCACTCACATTGAATATACCAAAATTCACTTTATTAATGAGAGGCCCTTAAAGTATTGCTGTATTCCAGGTTTTGAAGGAGAAAATTGCCCTTATTTGACTTTCCTGACATGAATATTTTGTGTATCTGGAAATTTTTGTTATGTTCTTGTTTAATAATCATGCCATGCCTAATTTCCTATCTCTAGGTCCCAGCTCCTTAAAGCTGTGTTACTACCTGTTGCTCCCTCCTGTAAGGCTAATCTTATCTGAGCCTGCCCTATACGAGATGGGATGTACTATATCATCTGCTGCTGGTTTCATTTAAGCCTGTCAGCCAAATAGGAAGCAGTAGCCTGTCTGCCAGAACGAGGCTAAGTCATTTGATAATCTTATCTAAGAGGTCCTTTTGAGTTTCCTTTTACTGTTGACTCCATCTTTTGAAATTGATCTTCTTAACTTTCCTCACTATCCTTATAGAATAGGAACCATTTGATTATGACACTAATTTTTTTTTTCATCTTTTACCAATTCTTAATCACATATGTGTGTGGGGTGGGGGTGAGGTGAGCTGGGAATGGCTGCAATCCTACACATTGGGTCTTACCATGACTAAACTTCCTGATAAGGGGTGGACCTGACTCCCACTTTATGACTTGCTATAAGCAACATCTCAATAGTAGTCATAAAAATGACGATGTGGATAATAACAATAATAATAATATGGTCCATATTTTACATAGTTTATATTGGTGATTCTCAAAACTTGGTGTGCATCACGATCATCTGTTTGTTTTCCTAAAACCATATCCTCTGCTGTGGATAAAGGACTTCTGAGTATTGAACAATTTCCCAAGTGATTGCCAGGCACACAATGATGGGGATTTACTGAGCTGTCTAACTTAAATGTTTTTGCTATACTGTGATGTAAGTATTCCCATTCCCCCCTCATATTATAGATTAGGAAACTGAGGTTTAGAGGAGTTGTCTTATATCATAGAGCAAATGAATGGTAAAGCTAGAACTCAAAAATGTATGGCGTGAGCAAAGAATAGAACCAATAATTTTTTTAAAATTGCTGTTGAAATGGGAAAGTTCAATTATCAACTCCAAGTCTGGTGCTATTTCCAGTGCTTTTTCCAGTTGAAGGAAGAATAGGTGGAGTGCTTGTGATTTAAGGAGTTCAGTCTCCTTCCTCAGTCTTCTTTCTCAAATGTCTCTCAACTTTGAGATAAAATTTATATTCTTGAAATTTATGCTACTCATAAAAGATTTTCTTAAAGCACCAGGGATTTTAATTGGGCTAAGACACAGGAACAATGCATCATCTAAAAGGTAATATATCAATACTCTTGCTATCATCACCATGGGTATTTACAAATTAGTGCATGGAGTCCAAGGACAGAGAAAGGGTAATTTGTCCTAGATGGTTTTGATGCAGTATGTCAGTAGAATGACTTGAGATATTTGGGATACAGAGAAAGTAAAATATAGACATAAAAAATGCTAAAAGGCAGAAGAGATGGTAAAGACACAGATTTAAGGCAGAAGAGATGGTAAAGACACAGATTTAGAAATGCTTCTTAGTGCTGTCTAGTGATGGCATTATATATGGGGAGTTCCTGGGCTTAAAGAAGGAGCTAGCATTTGATCACATGGAAATAAAGTCAGGAATGGAACTATACATTTGTAACATAATGATGGAAAATAGGGCTAGCACCAGTCTTACAAGACTAATTGCTAATTGAGGGGCAACATGTCTTTCATATCTTATGATAAATGTTAAGTAACTCTATGAAGATACATTTTCTGGTTTTTTATGTCATCTCCATTGTTCTTATAGTCTCTAATAAACAAAACTCTATTACTCATCCTGTTTCTGAACAAACTCCCAAATATGGTTGATTCCAATTACAAATTACTTTTACTAGAATGTACGATAGCTTTAAAAAACAATACCCAGCCATTTTTCACAGAGTAAATAAAGTGAATGAGAAGAAATACTCATTTAAGTTTTTCTGTAATCATTTTCAAAATGAAGACTACCAGCTTCCAAAAAGATCTGAGGTATTTTACAATAAGTCACATTTATAGTAAGACTATTAACATAGAAATAGTAAAGTAAAAGTAAAACAGAAAAACTACATAGAGAGGAGAATAAGTATATATATCAATCCTACTTAGCTTATAAATTACATGGTGATGGAGTGCTGACATCCGTTAGCAGCCAAGGCAGATTAAAATTAGGATGATTTTCCATTTTACTTCAGGGCCAGAGTAGATTTTTCAGCCTTGCTGACATAGATACTGAGCTGTGTCCAAAAATAATGTTGGGATGTAGTTCAGACATCAATATATTTTTAAGTTTCCCAGGTAATTCAAATGTGCAGCCAGAATGGAGAACAGCTGACTTGTGTAAAACAAGGCAGGGAATTTATTGGGCTGTAAGAAAATGACTCCAACCCACATGATGGAAGGTGAACTACATACCTTTTCCCTTACAATTGGCTTAAATGTAACCAACTGCAGATAATGTCTGGTGGAGTTCTGGATGTCTAATTTTTCACCCTAAAGAACTCATGAAAAACTCTTATCAGAAGCGGCTAGAATAATTGACTTCATTCTCCTGAGGACTGATTTTCTTGTATAGTTCAAGTTCTACCGAACTTTACTTTTAAATGAGCTGTGCTGTGCTGGAATGTGGTTTAGTTATATCAATGCTCTTATCGATATATTCAGAAGTCTCAGTGCCTGTTTATCAACTTCTTAAGGTTCAGTCAAGGCCATAACATTGCCTGATGAGTAAGAACCAACCAATGGATCAGTTAGCAACTATGTGACTGTGAGCAAGTTTCCTCTACGGGCATTGGTTTTCTTCTCTGTACAATGCAGAATAACAAGAGTAATTACCCATAGTACTATTGTGACAAACGATGAGTATTAGGGAATGTCACTATGCATTTTAAGTACAAACACTTTATCAACTCTATTACTAAGAAGGCTTTACCTTCCTTCTTTCCATATGTTCTGGGAAATGTCTGCTACCAGTTACTGATTATCCCCTGGAAGGGATGATCTTTCTATTGGTCAGTTGTTGCAGTATGTAAGTCTATGGCCCAGCCTTATATCTCTATGAGTTTTTTTACTTCAGGGTTCTCTGTCAAACTGAGTGCAGGTAATAAATGTCATCCCTAGTTAATTCATGATCTGCCAATGTAAGCAGTTGTCATTTAAAAAAAACAAGTTAAACGTTTTTAAAAATGCCGACACTATCTTGTTCCTTCCCCCAGAATAAAAGAGTTAGCTTAATTACATGCTTTATTATTAATGCTATTTCTTAATACGTGGGATGCATATAATGAGATCCAAGGGGCAGAAACACTGGTGAATCAAACATTTTAATAGACTATAATAAATTTAACAGATTATGGGTGCCAACATTTTATCATTTTAGTGCTTCTGAAGTGAAAATTAAGATATTAGTGAAGTAATGTGTAGAAAATGCCCATGTCTATAAACGTGTGTGGAAAAAAAAGAGACTTGAAAAAGTCATAAGGAAAAAAGTTTAAAAACATAAGGAATAAAACCGTTTTATTTTAGATATGGCTCACTGAGTCTTCAAATATGAAATGTAAACAGGCTTAGAAAGTCAAGCAGTAGTAGTAATAAAATATGATTGTTCTACTACTGCCTCATAGATTTGTTTTGCCCTCCTGTTTAAAAATATCCCTTTCCTATAAGCTTAAGAAATCAAACCATTTTTCTCAAGAAGAGGATAAATGAAATAAGTTGCTCTTGTTGCATTTACTATTGTATAATACATGGAGAAAACTGGAAAATTTAGGTTATATTATCAAATAGTGCTTTAAAATTAAACTCCCGATGGCCAACAGTGCGTCTGACACCTTTGCCCTTCTGAATAAGAATGACTTCTGTGACCCTGGGCTATGGCCAGGTTGTGAATATCCTCATTTTCCTAAAGATTCATGAAAATATCAAAACTTATTATTATTTAGTGAATTTGTTTTTGTCATTTCTTCTGAAAAGCTTGAGTTTTTATATAAATAACTCATCTTTTTAATTTTTTTAACTCAAGTATAAAACAGAAACAAGAAAAAAAAAAAAAAAAACACCAGAAACAAGAAAGAAGAAGCAAGCAAAAGACAAAAGCAAGCAAAGGACAATAGGTAACTCCAATTAGGCTCCAATCAGGATTCAATAATTCTCTCCAGTGAAAATTAGGCCAATCCTAAAAATAAAGACATTTATTATCAGTTATTTTTTATTCTTACAAGTGTGGAAAAAAACTCGTTTCTTTCAAGTTCCTGGATTTTTTTTTTCTTCTTCTTAGTGTATATAACAGCTCCCTAAAATCTTCAGCCTGTTGACAAAATTCTGGGCTTAATTCAGTCATTTTTAGAGCACTCTACAGTGTAAATCTGTTTCACTTATAAAGATCTCATCAGATCTTCATTGCAGCTTTAAAATTGAAAGATTATCCTTTATATTTTCAAAAGCTCAATCATGGCTCAGAAGTTAAGTGAGTGGCCCAAGTTGCTCAATTTATAGTTGATGTCACAGAAGAAGTTCTGGACTCCTGACTTGAAACCCCATGAATTTCCCTAAATGCAATATTAGTTATCTGAAAAGAGAGAACCAAAATGTAAATTTCCAGTGTTTATGCCTTACAAGGGGATTCCAGAGACCTAGCCCACTTCATTTTTTGTTTTTGGTGTTTTTATTGTATTAAAAGGATACTACATGTAAAAGTAAGACTATAAAGACTATTTTGATGATTTTACACTTACTAAGCTAACACTTTTTAACACAAAATATACAACACAATATATTGAGTGTTTTATAAAACAAGTGTAATTGCTAAAATGACATGTGATTTGCAGTGCCCTACAGGTGAACCCAACAAGGAAACACCCATTTAAATTTGAATGATGACTATAACCTCTTTCATAAGTGTGAAACCCAAGCCCAACTGTGTCTCTTCCATCTACTCCCCACCGTAACCAGGCTCTACGTCCTACTATATAAGTTTTCTATTGCTTTGTAAGAAACTACCAGGATCGTATGGCTTAAAACAATGCAAATTTGTTACCTTATATTTCTTGATGTCAAAAATGCAAAATCGGCCTCACTAGACTAAAATCAAGGGGCTGGCGAATCAATGTTTATTATGGAGGCTCTGGGGGAGAATCTGCTCTCTTGCCTTTTACAGTTCTTGGCATGCAGCCCACTACCTCCCTCTTCAAAACTACCCAAGGTGAGTAGAATCCTTACAGTGCATCGTCTGACCTTCTCTTCTGCCTCCCCCATCTCCTTTTAAGAAACTTTGTGATTATAATGGGCCCACCCCGATGGTTCAATAGACAGTTTACCCATTTTAAGGTCAGTTGATTAACAAACTGAATTTTGTCTGCAACCTTAATTCCCCTTTGCTTGTGAAACATGTCTTTGCTTCCACGCATTAGGACTCGGACCTTGTTGGGAATCAATTTTTCTACTTAGCACACCCACTTTCAATTATTTTCCTGGAGTCATTTGACTTGTACTAAGGAATAAAAATTAACATAGGCTGGGCATTGAATATATTTTTCCTTATGGTCACTAGTAGCTTTTCTTTTTAACAAAGTGCAGATAAGGAAGCTAAAACAAGTGAGCGATGGGAGTGGCAGAGGAAATAAGTTCACCTGTGTAGTAAAAGGGTCCGGTGCCAAAGTTAGGTTTCAGTTCGGCTTAATAATTTAATGCTTAATTAACACTTCAGGAACTGACTCTATTTGTCTGTCTTGATTCCTGTGAGACATATTAATTCATCTAGACCAGGAAAAGCTATTTAAGGACACAAACCTTCATTCCACAGAATATGAAAATCCAAGGATTTTAAATGTATGTAGTTTCCTAAACAGATTTCACCAGGTGCAGTTTATATGAAATGTCTAAGATAGAAAAAGAAAAAAAAAAAGAAGAAGAAGAAGAAAATGGAGCATCTGTTTGAGTGGATCTTAACATGCACGTTTCATTTTCATTCATTTCATTATGGGAGAAATGATTCCAATGCTCCTGATGCAGGCCGCTATCTGTGCTTCTGTGCATTTTAGGAGGCAGCTTTTTAAAGTTGGTTTTTTGTCCTTGTTTATTTGTTCATTTTTAGTGTTTTACATATTACTGGAGTTCCACTTGGCTCTTCAGCATTGCTCCCTTGAACTGCTGCAGACTAACTCCAACTGTGTAATTTACCATCTAGGTTTATCGACCTCATTCAGCTGCGTCTGGAACTCCATGAGTGTGTAGGGTAGTCATGCAAAGCAACAGAGCAGCATGTGAACTGAGCTTTTGATGATTATCACAATGAGAAAATGAAAGAAAAAAAACATAAAAATAAAAGAAACTTTTGCTTTTATTCTCTGAATGCTTTTATACGATTCATCCACACTTTGCCCAACTGGGTTTAATGCCTGAATTTGTAGCATGTAATTTTTCGGCACAGTGGTAGGCACAAAGCAAGTGATTAATAAGTCTTTGTTGGATTGCATGTCTTTGTGAAGATAGTATTTTTCGCATTAGTTGCTTGTCAATATTCTCTTTTCCTGACTAGGACTCCCTCTGTCTTCCTGTCTTTCTGTGGGTGTAATCATAGAGACTTACAAGGGCTTGACTCAAATAAATTGGAAGGTGAAATCCAATTGTGGTTCAGCATGCTTTTTCTGTTCTATTTTATACTAGCCTTGCTATCCTCTGCTATTAGAATTATACATTTTAGATATGAATGAGATCTCGCAGCCTTTTACACACAGTAGGAATTCAATATTTTTCTGAGGCTGAGGCATAGAAGAAATCACAGGAGAGATGGTTTCAGAGGTAGGGAAGATTTAGACAAACATATTCCAAGGAACTGATCTTTGGGGATGTCTTTGCTTTTTCACAAAGATGTTAAGCTTAGAGAAACCTTGCCATTTTTGTTACTTTTCATTAAGTTAATTAACTAAAATGTTTGAATATTAATGCATATTTTGTGATATTCCAAGATGCATTAATTCAAGACGGATTTTCAAAGCCAGGCAGTATACTAAGGAGTTTCTTAATAAGTGAACAAAGTCTACTCCGAAATCATTGATTTAAACCATTTAGTCACTGATCCAACCCATATACTCTTACAGTTTCAAAGTCATATGGTTTAAGAGAATTAAACAACTGAAAATAATATTAAATATCAACTACTAAAATTCCCTCCTTTTAAAGTTGAAGGTATTAATGCTGAAAGATTAGGTATTGTTCCATATTTCACACAATATCAAAACCACTATTTGAATCCAAGTCCCCCAAACCCCTAAATCAGTTATTTCTTAAAAAAAACAAGACATATTAAAACATGTTAATACCTAGCAATTGTGTAAAACAATTTTTAAGATACTGTCATTGAAACACTGGTATAATAGATAAATGCTCTCTATAACGACTGTACAGTATAGTTGAAAAGTCCACAATAATATATAAAAATTTTAATACAACTGAAGAACTATAAATGTTGAAACAATGAGATCTATTTGGCTCAATAGCAGCAACACTTTCCAATAATTTATATGTTAGAAAAGTGCTGTTATATAGCATCTTGAATTTTGCATTTTGAGGAATTAAAAATAAGTAGATTATGGACTAGGCACTGTGGCTCACACCTGTAATTCCAGCAGTTAGGGAGGCCGAGGCAGGAGGATCACCTGACGTCAGGAGCTTGAGACCAGGTTGGCCAATATGGCGAAACCCTGTACCTACTAAAAATACAAACATTAGCTGGGCGTGGTGGCCTGTGCCTGTAATCCCATCTACTTGGGAAGCTGAGGTAGGAGAATCATTTGAACCTGGGAGGAGGAGGTTGCAGTGAGCTGAGATCATGCCACTGCACTCTAGCCTGGGTGACAGAGCGAGACTCAGTCTCAAAAATAAAATAAAATAAAATAAAATAAAATAAAATAAAATAAAGCAGATTATGGTCCTAGTAATAATTTCTAAAATGTGCATTGTTGGGGATCCAGATGCAAGGAAAAACATTATTAAACTGAAATTCAAGCTGATGACTTGTCTATGGACTTCTCAGCAACAGCGTATGAAGATGAAAATAATACTGGGCTGTGGAGACCTCCAGTAAGGGAGTTAAAGGAATGGGCTTCCTTGGCAACAAAAGCCAAAATAGACAAATGGGATCTGATTAACTGAAGAGCTTCTGCACAGCAAAAGAGACTATCACCAGAGTGAACAGGCAACCTACAGAATGGGAAAACATTTTTGCAATCTACCCATCTGACAAAGGGCTAATATCCAGAATCTACAAATAACTTAAACAAATTTACAAGAAAAAAACAAACAACCCCATCAAAGACTGGGCAAAGAACATGAACAGACACTTCTCAAAAGAAGACATTTATTCAGCCAACAGACATATGCAAAAATGCTCATCATCACTGGTCATCAGAGAAATGCAAATTAAAACCACAATGAGATACCATCTCACGCCAGTTAGAATGGCGATCATTAAAAAGTCAGGAAACAACAGATACTGGAGAGGATGTAGAGTAATAGGAATGCTTTTACACTGTTGATGGCAGTGTAAATTAGTTCAACCATTGTGGAAGACAGTGTGGTACTTCCTCAAGGATCTAGAACTAGAATTACCATTTGACCCAGCAATCCCATTACTGGGCATATACCCAAAGGATTATAAATCATGGTATGATAAAGACACATGTACACGTATGCTTATTGCAGCACTATTCACAATAGCAAAAACTTGAAACCACTCAAATGCCCAACAATGATAGACTTGATTAAGAAAATGTGGCACATATACACCATGGAATACTATGCAGCCATAAAAAAGAATGAGTTCATGTCCTTTGGAGGGACATGGATGAAGCTGGAATTCATCATTCTAAGCAAACTATCACAAGGACAGAAAACCAAACACCGCAAGTTCTCACTTATAGGTGGGAGTTAAACAATTAGAACACATGGACACAGGACAGGGAACACCACACACCAGGGCCGGTTGAGGGGTGGGGGGACTAGGGGAGGGATAGCTTTAGGAGAAACACCTAATGTAAATGACGAGTTGATGGGTGCAGCAAACCAACATGGCACGTGTATACCTATGTAACAAACCTGCACATTGTGCACATGTACCCTAGAACTTAAGGTATAATTAAAAAAAGAAAAGAAAAGAAAAGAAAAAGAAATGGGCTTCCTAATTAAACAGTCCCCTATGGAGTACATTGATTAAAAATTGCAATGAAGAAAAAAGTGAAAGCACAAATGCCCAATGCTAGGGTGATATAGATTAATTAGAAAATATACAGAGATAAGAAATTAGGATAGTATCCTTTAATATAATTAGCCATAAGGTGGAAAAAATGTGGGAATGAGGAGCTTACAGTATTTGTGTCTCTCAGAATATCGCACAACAAAGACTCAATCAACCAGAAAATGTAGGAGAAATGGATACATTTCTGGACACATACACCCTCCCAAGACTAAACCAGGAAGAAGTTGAACCCCTGCATAGAACAATAACAAGTTCTGAAATTGAGACAGTAATTAATAGCCTACCAACCAAAAAAAAGCCCAGGACCAGACAGATTCACAGCCAAATTCTACCACAGATACAAAGAGGAGCTGGTACCATTCCTTCTGAAACTATTCCAAACAATAGAAAAAGAGAGACTCCTCCCTAACTCATTTCACGCGGCCAGCATAATCCTGATACCAAAAGCTGGCAGAGACACAACAAAAAAGAAAATTTTAGGCAAATATCCCTGATGAACATCCATGTGAAAATCCTTGATAAAATACTGGCAAACCGAATCCAGTAGCGTATCAAAAAGCTTATCCACCACGATCAAGTTGGCTTCATCCCTAGGATGCAAGGCTGGTTCAACATATGCAAAAAAATAAATATAATCTATCAGATAAACAGAACCAATGACAAAAACCACATGATTATCTCAAAAGATGCAAAAAAGGCCTTAGATAAAATTCAACACCCCTTCATGCTAAAAACACTCAATAAACTAGGTATTGATGGAACATATCTCAAAATAATAAGAGCTATTTATGACAAACCCACAGCCAATGTCATACTGAATGAGCAAAAGCTGGAATCATTCCATTTGAAAAATGGCATAAGATAAGGATGCCCTCTGTCACTACTCCTATTCAACATAGCATTGGAAGTTCTGGACAAGGCAATCAGGTGAGAGAAAGAAATAAACGGTATTCAAATAGGAAAAGAGGAAGCCAAATTATCTCTGTTTGCAGATGACATGATTGCATGTTTAGAAAACCCGTCTTCTCAGCCCAAAAGCTCCTTTAGTTGATAAGCAATTTCAGCAGTCTCAGGATACAAAATCTATGTGCAAAAATCACAAGCATTCCTATACACCAATAGTAGACAAACAACCAAATCATGAGCAAACTCCCATTCACAATTGCTACAAAGAGAATAAAATACTTAGGAATACAACTTACAAAGGATGTGAAGGACCTCTTCAAGGTGAACTAGAAACCACTGCTCAAGGAAATAAGAGAGAACACAAACAAATGGAAAAACATTCCACGTTAATGGATAGGATGAATCAATATTGTGAACATGTCCATACTGACCAAAGTAATTTATAGATTCAGTGCTATTCCCAGCAAGCTACCACTGACTTTCTTCATAGAATTAGAGAAACATACTTTAAATTTCATATGGGACCATAAAAGAGCCCATACAGCCAAGATAATCCTAAGCAAAAAGAACAAAGCTGGAGGCATCACGCTACCTGACTTCAAACTATACTACAAGGCTACAGAAATCAAAACCACATGGTACTGGTACCAAAACAAATATTTAGACCAATGGAACAGAACAAATACCTCAGAAATAACACAACACGTCTGCAACCATCTGATCTTTGGCAAACCTGACAAAAACAAGCAATGGGGAAAGGATTCCCTTTTCAATAAATGGTGTTGGGAAAACTGGCTAGCCATATGGAGAAAACTGAAACTGGACCCCTTCCCTACATCTTATACAAAAATTAACTCAAGATGGATTAAAGATTTAAATGTAAGACCTAAAACCATAAAAACCCTAGAAGAAAACCTAGGCAATACCATTCAGGACATAAGCATGGGCAAAGACTTCACGACTAAAACACCAAAAGCAATTGCAACAAAAGCCAAAATTGACAAATGGTATCTAATTAAAGAGCTTCTGCACAGCAGAAGAATCTGTCAGAGTAAACAGGCAAACTACAGAATGGGAGAAAACTTTTGCATTCTTTCCATCTGACAAAGGGCTAATATCCAGAATCTATAAGATCTGCAACCGCCTCAAAAAGTGGGCAAAGGATATGAACAGTTTTCAAAAGAAGACATTTTTATGCATCCAACAAACATATGAAAAAAAGCCCATCATCACTGGTCATTAGGGAAATGCAATTCAAAAGCACAATGAGATACCATCTCACACCAGTTAGAATGGCGATCATTAAAAAGTCAGGAAACAACAGATGCTGGAGAGGAGGTGGAGAAATAGAAAAGCTTTTACACTGTTAATGGGAGTGTAAATTGGTTCAACCATTGTGGAAGACAGTGTGGTGATTCCTCGAGGATCTAGAGCTAGAAATACTATTTGATCCAGCAATCCCAAGACTGGGTATATACCCAAAGAATCATAGATCATGCTGCTATAAAGACACATGCACATGTATGTTTATTGCAACACTATTCACAATAGCAAAGACTTGGAACCAGTTCAAATGCCCATCAATATTAGACTGGATAAAGAAAATGTGGCACATATACACCATAGAATACTATGCAGCCATAAAAAGAATGAGTTCATGTCGTTTGCATGGACATGGATGAAGTTGGAAACCATCCTTATCAGCAAACTAACACAGGAACAGAAAACCAGACACTGCATGTTCTCACTCACAAGTGGGAGTTGAACAATGAGAATACATGAGCACAGGAAGGGGAACATCACCCACCAGGGCCTTTTGGGGGTTGGGGGCAAGGGGAGGGATAGCATTAGGAGAAATACCTAATGTAGATGACGGGTTGATGGGTGCCGCAAATCACCATGGCATGTGCATACCTATGTAACAAACCTGCACTTTCTGCACATGTATCCCAGAACTTAAAGTACATAAAAAAATTCTCCAAAAAACAAAACAAAACAAAACTACTGGAACATAGCCATGTCCATTTATTTACAGATGTTCTATGGCTATTTTTACACTCCACTGACACAGTTGAGTAGCTGTGGCAGAGACCTATGCTCACAAAGCCTAAAATATTTACTTTCTGGAATATTACAAAAAAAGTTTGCCAAACCCTTGACTAGGTTTAAAATAACCCAGCAATAAAGAGCAAAACCTAGATTGAATGATTGTGTCAGCAATATAGAGGGCCCACAATTTGTGTTTTAGAATATAATATCTTTTTTAGAAGTTTTCAGAAAAACAATTGTCTACATTAACCAAGAGTTTTAGGCTTTGGCTATTCTGTTTCCTGACATTTTTCATTAGTGCGGGTAAAAACCCAAGAAGCCGACTTACATTTTTAAGCTAGAGTAGTTCTTGCATTAGTCTGAATATTGAAATTCATTATATTTTCTTCTCATTTGCTAAATCAGAATATTAATATGATCCACATAAGGATAGCATGAAAAGTGACAACATAAATGAAATGAATAGCATTTTCCTGGCACAGAGTAGCTGCTTTTTTAAAAAAATATTAACATCATTGTTTTGTTGCAATAACTAAATAGTTTGTAATCTACTGGACTAAGAATTATAGTAATCGCTTACACTCTTAATTTCTAAAGTACAAATATAAATAATAATGTCAAATATGTAATTGCATGCAACTCAAAGGAAATACAGTTATTTAACTTCTGCTCCAAATGAGAGTTTTGATTAATTAATCCAAATGTCTCAACATGTATCTTGTTAATATCCTTTCATCTGCTATTGACTTGAAAGAAAGAAAGACAGTTTGAAGTATGGAGGGATCTTGAAATATTAGCAAAGGAAAACACCCCTAAAAAGTTTAAAGGCCTGATTAAAGTTTGTTTGAGAGTTCTGCCAGATATACTCTAACGAATGCACTATAGAATCCTAAATATGTTTGTTCAATAGCCACTGACACTGGTTGAGACTGTTTGCAGATTAATCAGTGCCTGTTCATTTGTAAGGAAAGATCTCACAGCCTTAGCCCCTCTTTAAAAATGAAATGCAGCACTCCTTATAATAGTGCAATGTTCTGCTCCATGACTGTTTCAGTGCTTTATGACTGACAAAGAGAGTCATTAGAAGTCTGTTTGATGGACATAACTAAGTGAATTGGAAAAAATAAAAAAGGCTTTTCAGCCCATTCAGAAATAATTGATGTGACTGAGACAGCTGTATGTGAGTTCCAGATAAGGAGACGATTTATGGAGAAACTACTGAAGCTAAAAAGGAAGGTGCAGATTTAAAGTTCCCAATAAAGTTGTCTGTAAGACAAAGAGCAGTATTCAATAAGGAAAGAGATTTAACCTGAGGTTTTTTCCAATAGATGGCATCCTTGGGGTCCTATCCTTTTGCCAATAAAATCCCCATAAAAGTAGTGTCACTAGGTTATAAAAAATGGACTCCAAGGGGAAAGCATCTGCACTCTTAGCCTTGTGCTATATTTTCTGTTTTACTGTAACTATTGTGTACAGGTTGTAACTTAGAAAATTTTGCTTAGTAGATGAAAGGCACGTTTTTAATATGTCTGATTGTGGAACATAATGTTTGCTTTTATGATGTGATGGTTACTTTCTAATTAATATAATCAGGATGGATAAAAAGAAAGGTTTTAATATTATTATTATATATATTTGTAAATATTCTTCTGGTCTCTATTGCTCTTCTTGGAAACTATACATGAACTTTTGAACAAATATTTTTCCAAATAGGTAACACCTGTAATGCCAAATAGGTAATATATATTTTGCAATCATTGTATTCTGAAAGCAGAATACATTAGTAATATAATATTAATAACATTAATAATAATGTGAATTTCAAAATTAACTTCCTCAAATGTGCAGATTATAAGTAGTAAATGTTACTACATCAATACTTGCAAGAAGGGAAGGTGGTTATGTGGTTCTTTAACATTAAAAAATGAAAATGAATCACAAAGCAAAATAAAAAGTAAAGAAGTTATTATAGTAAAATTTGACTTCTGCTTTCTAGAGATTTAAAAATATGGACTTTTTTGAAAACTGTTTCAGTCTTCTAGTGAATTTGAAATGTGTGAACTTAACTTTCCTTGAACTCTCTGGGTGGAGAGCGGGATAGAATTTGGCTGCTAGTTTATTTTTGAAAAAAAAGGTACAGTTTTTGAGAGCTTCTCATGTCATCTCTGAATCTGTCAACTGCCTAGATTTAGGGTGATTGTTAGGTGCTTTATGTTATCAATCATAGAGATGCAATTTTACGAAAGGGAATAATGAATCAAATGCTCACCTCATTTTCCCTTCATGAGTGCCTTATCCTTTGCAATAATGTCATTAGAACAGAAGCCTTCTTTCTGTAATCCAGATGGATTCTAATTCCTCTCTTTATCTAAGCAGGCAGTCTTTCTCTTGATCCCAATTTCACCAATATGCGCATTTTAGCATCTGTTTATATTTTTCAGAAAACAAAACTATCCAATACAAATGCATTTACTGGATATGTCACATAGTACACCCCACAGCAGTCAATTTAATAAATCCTAATTTGCTATGTTTGTCCTTTTAAGTCTCTGGGATTAATTTCATTTAGAAATGATCACTGTAATCGCACATCCCTTCCTCTGGTCTCATCTACATTTTAGGGCAGAGGGGAGGATATGAAGAGACCACCATGTTCAGGCTTCCCAACAGCAGAAGAGCAAGCATGGCAGATAGAGGACCTCTCCCTTCACACTTTTGCCTACTCATGGGACCTCTAGATTTCCAGAAAATAAAGTGAATAAAATTAAATAAAGAGTGAACAATGTTGGTTATAAGTATATGGTAGTTTAAAACAGCGTCAGCTCTAATGCATTTCCATTAGCTGGAGGCTTAGAGGGAGAATGATGGTACGTACAATGCTCCAGGAATTGTACATTATCTGGAGTTTACCTTTGAATATATTTGTAACAAACTCTAAAATGTCCGAATAGTACCTATAGTAAGGTGTGTCCTCAAATGAAAGTCTCTAGTATGTCATAATGGAGAAAAAAATAGTTGATAAATACCATTCCAAAATAACCAAATAGAGAAATATTCATGCTTAATGAATGATTAGATTTAAATAGCTTTTAAAAATGTTGAGTATTATTGTATGTACATATTTGTAGCACAAATAATTTGCATTTAGAAAAATAAAATTTTAGCACTTTAATAGGATAATTAGGTTTGAAATTTTGTGTGGATTTTAGAAATTCTATTTAGAAGCTTTACTTGGCCAGCTCTATATATTCTTAAAAAGCATCAAAGCAATGGGAGATAACTCTAGTTATACAGCTGTGGCCTGAGGTATACTATCTTTTATAGTCTATGTCTTTGAGGGAGCTTAAGGCTCTTTTTGTAAACTATCTCATTAATTCTGAAAGTATTTAAGTTAGCAAGGGGCAGGTACTATTATCTCCATTGTACAGACCCTGAGTCTAAGGCACAATAACCGAAGCTCAGGTGACTTGTCCTCGAGGACCCACAGGGTTTCTTGGAATAGAACTATTTTCTTGTTCGGTTATTTTTTGTGTGCTTTTTCTTTCCCATTAAACACACATACATTCACATACCTCATTAACAAAATTCCTCAAAACATTTCAATGTTTTTATAATTATTTTGATTTTATGTCTCTCTTCATTCTAGCTAGCTTGTCTTCTTTGCTCTCTTTCATTCTGCTCCCACCTTCTCTTATCGAGCACGCCTTTTTGTTTACATCTCCAAATATTTATTTTCAAGCAAACCTTCTTCAGTGCCAATGAAGAAAGACAAAAATGTAGATCAATAAATCAAACACTTTACAGAAATACTTGTTTTAACTTCTACCTTATTTCTCTCTCTTGTCATATATTTAAGAGTAGTAGTACATTCCCGCTTTCTCTATTTCTCCATTTATTGACAAGCCAATCTTCTACTTCTTTTGGTCCAACCTACAATTGTTTCCCAGAGTTTAGAGATACTATAGCCACAATGGCCTTCTAAAGGATAAATCCAATGGTCATGTGGTAGTCAGCATCCTTCTTGATGTCTCTGATGCGTTTGATCACATAGAATTGCCTTTCTGGAAATGTTATGTTTCCTTGACTTCTGAGTTTTGAAAGTGACCTGCTTTTCATTCTCATCTTTTTGTTGTTGTTGTTGTTGTTGTTTTTGAGACGGAGTCTCGCTCTGTCACCAGGCTGGAGTGCGGTGGCACGATCTCGGCTCACTGCAACCTCTGCCTCCCGGGTTCAAATGATTCTCCTGACTCAGCTTCCCGAGTAGCTGGGATTATAGTCACTTATTGCCATGCCCAGCTAATTCTTGTAGTTTTGGTAGAGACGGGGTTTCACCATGTTGGCCAGGATGGTCTCAATCTCTTGACCTCGTGATCCGCCGGCCTCAGCCTCCCAAAGTGCTGTGATTACAGGTGTGAGCCACTGCGCCTGGCCCTCACACGCTTTTTTTAATTGCTTGCTTCTAGCAATATGGAATATGGAATCTATAATCAACCCCCAAATATATATTATCTATCAAATTTCTTTTAGAGATCTCAACCAACAAACCACTGTCTTTGCAGTGCCTGCCCTAAATTCCTGAGTGTTAGAGAATCTTGTTTACGCCTCCATTTTACTGGAAACTTGATCACATTATATTTTTGTGCTTTTATAGACTGATAAGGTTTTGAGTTTCTTAAATGTGTAGAACCATTGTTGGAGCATCCTCGAAACCCTGGAACATAATGGACATAAAATAAATGGAGGTCTTGTGAATTAATGACTCAATCCAGTCAGATATATGGGCTTTCTTTATAATGGCCTTGCTGTCCATTTTCACTGCCACCACCTTCTCTCAACCTTACCTCTTGCTAGGTAAATATTTCATTATACTTTATCTCCTAGCATAATCTTCTGCCTTCAACATTTCTTCTTCCTCCTCTTTCATAAGGAACCGTCAGAAAATGTCTTCATTATTGACCTTTTCTTTAGATAATTCACTTACCTAAAGAAATTATTTGATTTTCACTCTCTTGTTTTTTAATTCTTTCACACATCTCATCCACAGGTTTTGGAATAATTTTCTTTAAGATCTCCGTCTTGCAGTACTTATTCAAGTCTGTAGCTTGTCTTCACAATTTCAAAGAGCTGGCAGACTGACACTCTTCCTCAAGCTCTTTTGCTTTCTTTGCTTTCTCTTCTCTTAGATAGACCAATTTACATTTACAGGACACAAAATTGTTTATCACCCCAGACAGAAAAATACAAAGTTCAGACACTGCAATTTACTAAATGTCTTTATGACCATACTTTTAAGTCTCAAGATGGAACCAGAAGTCTGCTGACTCTCCCTGGAAACTATTTTATACCCTTAAAGAACTGGCTAACTGCCTGGAGCACATTGCTTTCTTGAACCTCTACCTATGTTCTTCCTGACAATAAAGCTTCTCATTCCTTTCTGTGCCTCTTCATCAGCTGGGGATTTTTAAAAACTCCCGATCTCTGAGTCCCACCCTGATTGCTGATTCATTGGGTTTAAGTTGGGACCAGATATTGGCATCTGGTTTTTCCACAAGTTCTCTGGGTTCTCTAAAGCACATCTAGGTTGAAGAATTATCATGTAAGCTATTCTACTTCAGAGTATCAGTAATTAACAAAGTGACAGTTACATATATAATGCAAATTCATTCTCTCTGTCAGGAGTTGACACTCTGCTTTATATTTCTGCTTTAGTCAATCTTTCTGGACTATATAAATAATATGAATATGGTGTAATAACCTTTGCTGTAAAACAGCTATCATTTCAAGACTCAACTGTCTGCCTCTCTCTCTCGCCGTTTCTCTCTCTGTCTTTCTCTCATTTCATCTAACTCTGTATGTCTGATATACTATTTAAATTAAATGTTAATTCTTGCATCAATGGGAGCTCTTTCAGATTTTTGACTTCTGTATTAATTTGGTTCACATTGTCAACTTAAATACTTGACCACAAAAAACTTATTATTCAAAATTATCAAAATGAATTTGAAGAGCTAGTGATGTAATGCTGATATCTTACTATGACATTCTAATAAAATATTTTAAAATGTGAATAAAATGATAGGTGTGATATACTATAATCCATTGTATGATACATTTTATTTTAAATATTGTGAGTTACATTTTTATTCATTCAGATGTTATTTTAAATGCAAAAAGCATTTTATACAAGAAGGGAAGAATTGATGAATTTAAATGTTTCCTAATATATAAATAGATGTCAATATTTTAAAATTATGCAATTTTTACTTCTAAAATAACTGATAAAGATTAAATATTCACAGTCAAAATAGGGTAGGAAATCAAGAAAACAAAATGCGTAGGTTCATAGCAGTCATTATATAGTACATTACAGGAAAAACATTATTTTATTCTTAACATTTTTCATTATAAACATAGCTATCACTGGTTTCTCTGCTAGCCTATCCACTTTTGGTGAAATAAACATTTAAGCACATATTTCAAAATTTTTCCAAAATTATTCCAAATTTCAACCAAATGTCACTCTTTTTTTCTACTTTTATATCAAAATGAAACACCATTTCTAATCATTTCTTATGTTCTAAGTTTATTGGTATGTCTTATGTATTTCTGTATTCATTTTGAGCTTTCTTCTTGTGTTAATGAAGATATTCTAAAAGATTTGAAAGTCATTAAAATAGAATTAAGAACAGCAGTTGACCCTCCTTTCTCTTTTTATGTGTTTGTTTATTTTTAAATCCATTGCTATGTCTTTAAATGATAATATATCTGCATAACCCTTGGCATTCTTGGCTAAATTCAACGTTGTCATTAAAATTTCATTGTTTAGAAGTATTTACTGAATATTTTCTGTGTGTAGAACAATGTGGTTTTAGGAGACTGTCAGTGGTCTCATTTCCAAGGTGATACCAAAAGCATTAAACAGTCACAGGTGTGGAAGTGGGGTGGATGGGGTGGATGGGGTGGGTGGGGTGGACAAGGGGTGGGAGAAAAGAAAATACGCACACACAGATAAAAATGAGGGTACAGCCGGGCGCGGTGGCTCACGCCTGTAATCCCAGCACTTTGGGAGGCCGAGGTGGGCGGATCACAAGGTCAGGAAATCGAGACCATCCTGGCTAACACAGTGAAACCCCGTCTCTACTAAAAATACAAAAAATTAGCCGGGCGAGGTGGCGGGCGCCTGTAGTCCCAGCTACTCGGGAGGCTGAGGCAGGAGAATGGCGTGAACCTGGGAGGCGGAGCTTGCAGTGAGTGGAGATCATGCCACTGCACTCCAGCCTGGGCGACAGAGCGAGACTCCGTCTCAAAAAAAAAAAAAAAAAAAATACAGGGTATTTACATTTCTTTATACATTTTTTTTAAATAAAGGGTAAAATATCACAACTATATTACTGTAAAGAAATATGAGAATCATTAGTGAAATCAGAATAATGTTTCTAAAAAGTTTATTGTGAGTAAATTTAAATCTATAACATACCCATACTATGTATATTGAAAATATTTGTAATTGTTTATAAATACTGCAGTTTCAATTCAGTGAAACATTATAAAGAAGAGAACATGAATTAAATGTTTTCCTTTTGTATTAAGATTCAGCTATTCTGATTTTGACTTTGAATCAGAATAAAAAGGAGACTTTGTAAAGATTGTACACTTCAAATAAGTACATGAATTGTGAGCTACTGGGTTAAAAATACTGACAATTCACGATATTTTCAGCTAGTCTTCCATCAATGACAAAATAAAGGGAAATTTTATGGAAGCATGTGTTTGTCTTTAGCAAAGCCAATTTATAAATTAGGGGGAGATGTTATAACTCTTCTTAGCTTTCCCATTAATAACCTACCATGTGCATATAATCCTTAGTATTTCTAAAATTCTAATGGTCCAGGTCATGATTAGTAATTTGTGTCATGAACATTCAAGTTATAAAGGTGCAAAAAAGGTTTTGTAACCTTTCACTGTTTTCTAGCAACATTAATTTTATACTTTGTAATAAAAAGAAACAGTCTGAGTTATAAGTTTAAAAATATGTACACTTCTGACATTTTTCAGATTCATGCAGCAGCTTTATGGATACAACTATTACCAAGAATAATCTCAGACTGACACTGCAGGACATTTTTATATGTTTTTCCAAGTTATTATTCTTATGTAGCACTGTCAATACATGGCATTGGTTTGTTCCTTTAATGAGCCTATTATTTTATTTTATTTTATTTTGTGGTTAACTAAGATAATCTGCAAATACCTTCCATCTTCAGTCCAGCCATTGTCAGTAACATAGTAAATTGTGGGGTTCAATTGGATAAAGTTTCATAAAATTTTTAAGAAACAAATTAAAGGCTGTACATGATTTTACTTTATTGAACAAATCACAAACAGTAATATTAAGAACACACAATTAAACTTTATAGTTTATTTTCTACTCACTGTTTAGGGATACTTTTATCTATTATTTCAGTAAAACTCTTACAATTTCAAGGTCAATAGACAATATTTTTATAGGAATTATGTAATAAACATATTTCTGTTTCCTAGCACTGCATCTAAATTCTTATTTGTCTGCTGTACTTTGAATAGTTTAAGTCAACTGCCATCCCATTTGATTTTATAACTTTGTATCATATGGACAAAGTATTTAAAAATTGAGTCTTCTTACAATGGATTAGTTCAATATTTACTGCCTTCACAAATCACTGACCTTGTTTTTTTAGAGTCCATTTCTGGAAAGCATATCTGAAGTGAATACTATTAGAATAGAAAAAGGTTGAATATGTGGAACTAACATATCAGATTTAAATGTGTGTTTTAGTGAAATTACTGTTTTTTTAATCTCTATTTCTGAAAGGGAATTTCCAATTTTACCATAATAAAATCTAAGTTCTAGACGTTGCCTTAGATAATACATAGTTAACTAACGCAATTTCAACATATCTATTCATTTTGTATTGAATTAGTTGCCGGTAGACCTTAATGTATGTAATTTATGTATTTTTTTTAATAAGATCATTTACAATCTTATATCGTAGTGACATTCAGAATCTTTTCTTTTGCAGCCATTTCGTAGAGTGACGTTTTCTGTTGTGAGTCAGCCTCAGGACCCACATCAGGGGTCACTGCAGAGTTGCTATGACAGCGGGCTGGAGGAGTCAGAAACACCAAGCAGTAAGAGTTCTTCAGGGCCAAGACTGGGTGCCCTTCCACTCCCAGAGGACAACTATGAAAGGACCACGCCGGATGGCAGTGTTGGTGAGGCAGAGCATATGGAAAATGGTAGGGGCAAACACAACATCCACACACATAATCACGCTAGTGAGCCGTAATAAGTTGACTCGCGAAGGTCAGTCTAAAACCAAAATAAAATAGCTGACATTAAAACCATTTTATTTAAGTGATAAATATTTGCTAAAATACAGAAATGCCAAATAAAGGAACATAACTCTGTAGATAAAATTCACCCAAATTGCACCACCATTTTAAAGCATCCTGTCCGAAATAAACGCACTTATAAATAAATCAGAACAGGGCCCACTGTGAAGGAAGCTAAATAAGTGCAGAATTCCTAAACAGTAGTCACCGAGAAAGGTCTTGTCTAATTGTTTTCTTCTATTCATTTTTGTCACGCAACTATTTCCTCAAGTACAACTGTCCAGTCTTAGTGAAAGGAAATGAAAGGAACATACCTTGCTCTACCTTTTCTTGTCCTAGATGTTTAGAAAAGCGTTTTCAAACCTCTCCTTTCCAGTGATCACTGAATAGAGTCAAAGGAGAATAGTACTACTTTGTTCTCCATAATATACAATAAATGCTATTAGAATTTCCCTCTTACTTAAATATAAGCTGTTTTTTTTTTTTTCATTTTTATGTGAGAAGAAGGAAGGAAAATAAATCATAATACTCTGTATTTTTATACTGTTTTGAGGTGATTCTCATAATTACCACAATGGACCTTGTATACATTTTCCTTTAAGTTATACATTTAGATTGCAAATAGCACTTTTAAAACTTTCCACATTTGTTTATATTCTCAGAGATAATTTGGTGATTTATTTTCTGGATTTTGAGTCATAAGTAAATGCCTGAGGAATAGATTTGTGTCAAATAATGGAATGGTAAAATTCATCCGAACTTCATTATTCTTTCAAATATGAAGAGAGAGATACGGTTATACAGAGAGAAAGGAAGAGGAATCACACACATTTTATCCCTAGTAAAACTTGAAATGGATTTATGTCTTTTGCCATCTCAACCCCTGAGTGAAATAAGACACTCTAACTTTTTTTATATACCAGTTTCTTTAGTGCCGATATATATGCAAGTAGAGCATATTAATGCAGGAGAAAGACTGATTTTCTTCTGGAAGTTTACCTATGAATATTAAAATCCAATATTAGAATATAATATATCATAAATGACCCTAAGTGAAAGTATTGCTAAATTATATTATGCTAAATAATTATTTATCCACATTGTTCTCGGGTAAGAAGATATGATATCAGGGTCTGATGACTGATGTCCCTCTTGATTAATTTTGCATAGTTAAAATGGCATTTTGCCTTATGGCTATAAAGGCATGTTTATCTGTGTGTATGGTGGTGTGTGCTTATGTGGATGGGAGTCTGGTGTGGTTTCTAAGAATTACGGTTTTTTTAGTAACTTTTTTAATGGGCATACAATTTTCGTATGAGTTGCAATGCTGATGAAAATATATTTAAGGCAGATATGTTTAAAATTATTTGGAAAAAGAAACTAAAAATACTGTAATTACATACATAATATGTAACTACATATGTAATTTGGATGTCAGCTTTATTAAAAAAGGACTTTGTACCACTGGCATTCTAATCATTTTTTAATGTTAGTTTCTGTTTTATGAGTTTATGCGGATTCATCACCTTTAAAATAATAAATAAATAATGAATAATTAAAAGATAATTATGTAATTGCATGCAATTACATATATGCAATCATATGTACTATAATGTATTCTTTATTACATATGTAACATATGTAATTACAGATGTATATATGTAATATAAAATACATATATAGTACATGTAATTACATGTATGTATGTAATTACAGTATTTTTAATATAGATAGATGATAAATAGAGCATACCTAAGAAGGCAGGATTAATTTAATTTAGGGGTATTACCACATCTGAGATTACCTTTTCATAGGAACATATAATTTTGTTTGTGTTTTAAGAAGTACTTATTCTTACTGTAAAGAACAGAATGTACAATTAAATTTTTATTTTTTGGATGTCAGCTTTATTAAAAAAAGACTTTGTACCACTGGCATTATATTCATTTTTTAATGTTAGTTTCTGTTTTATTAGTTTATGGGGATTCATCACCTTTAAAATAAGAAAGAAATGATGAATAATTAAAATATAATTATATATGACAAACACATGTCAGTTACTTTTGAGGAAACATACATGTCATGGAAAACTTAACAGGTGAGCTTGTTAATAAAATAGAAAGTACAATGAGAAAGAGTTCCAAAAAGCGACCTTTAATTCTTTTTTATAACTAAGTTTTTAAGGCCTGTTAAAAGCAAGGGCCATGATAATGTAATGGATTTTTCCTGATTTTGTATGTGATCAACACTTGAAATTCAGAGTTTGTGTGACCATTTTTCATCTACTAGCTGTGATTCATATTAGCCTTGGTCTATAGGTAATAACAGAATGAAATGTGATGCACTATGGGTGATCTAAATGTAGCAGTTGACCTTTGAGTAACAATTTTGTTGGGTCCATGTTTTCAAACTACTCATCTAGCCATAAAGTGCAATTGTATTGCTTAAATTCTGGTAATTTCATCTTCAATATTAATGGATCATTCTGACATAAATAGAATTGGAATTGAAACCTGTCAAGTATTCATTTGTCACATTTAATTGGAATCCAGGTAATCTGTAGTTTTTTGCTTGACTAGGTTTTAATCAGGATTTGTATTGGATTTTCGTTTGGATTTTCCATTAAAATACCATTTGGGATGCTGTGCTAGTTCCTAATTATTATTACCTCAAATATTTTTCTGGAATTTTAACCTATGTGAAACAATGCAGTTATCACCAAGTGTTTGGGATTAACTTTCATTGTAAAGTTGAGAAGATAATTTCCAGTGCAATAGCAAGCAAAATTCCAATGTCATGCTACAAACCAGGAATAAGTTAGGATCGCTAATGATAAAAATACGTTTTCACAAATGCAAAAAAGGAACTAAAACAGGAAAATTTAAGTGAAATGTACTTACGTTTTACAAAAGTTTTATCTTCCTTCTGTACTGTAGTATGATAAATACAATTTCATTCCAAGGGCCTGTGTGTTAATGCCCTGTTTAACAAGCTTTAAGCTATATTCTAAAACACATTACTGCCAAATGTAGAATGAGGTTTTATTCTGTTATTAGCTAAGGAAAAAGAATACACCATAAGAACAAACATAATTTCTTACCACCAGAATCTAATAATGTAGAATGAGACCCACCATTTTAAAGTTCCAAATCTGTAGAGTGCCTCAGGTCCCTGCAAAGTAATACTAGAAATTACACCATTTAAAAAATAGTTTAAGAAAACCTTATTAGTTACACATTTATTTGTGACAGAGATTACTAATATGTATTTCTTTGCCTTTAATTATCATCAACATTATGATAATCTCATGCTAATCCTTTAGTATCAATCTAATCAAACATTGAAGTAATTGGTTATTTGTTATTTCATTACAATACACTTAGCAATAAAGTAATAATTCATATAGAGTTTATGGTGGGAAATAGGTAATAAAAACATTTGATAATGAAAATGTTAGAATAATTGATGCATATTGCTATGAATTGATAATTCAAGTAAAACCCAAACGTTAGGCTTAAAAGCACCATCTCATGCAAGGCAAGCATTGACTATGCAAGGGTTTGCTCTTATTTTAATTATGCAGTACTCTTCAGACTTTCTCTTGGAGTGGGATAGAATGTTTCTTTAGGTCTATTCTATTTATCCTGGTCCTTCATGCCATGGCCTACTTGATCTTTCCAAAGCCTCCTCTAAATTATCTTTGCAAAGCCAGTTTGCCTTTGCTATGTAAGTCTTTGTGATAATTAGTGTTTAATAAGCTCAGATATAGAAAACACCTCTCTTGGCTTCTCATCTCAATTTTGCCATCGGTTTGGGTGGGCTACTGTCTAAGGAAATTAATAAATCAACTCTGAAACCTTACTGGGTTCCAGGTCCAATAATCTGTGATTCTCTTACATTCAATTTTTCTTGTATCTTTTACGCTATAGAATAGAGATATTTGTCTCATAGTGAGATAGTGAGTGAATTTGACAATGTATGTTAATGTGGGCAGGCCAATAGTGATTCTAGGGCCTTTCTGTCAACCCACACAGCAAGTGCATTTTAATAGTAGAAAATGCATTTTTTACATAAATCAAAGGAGTGGACTGAATCAAATGGTGTGATTTCTGGCCAGGTGGGTGGAAATGTTGGCACCATAGTAGGCCAGTGTGGGAGACAGCTGTGGAGCCTCCTTTAGATCCCACTATGCAAGAGCCATCTGCATCTGATCAAGCCCTGAGTGCAATGCCCTCGAAATACATTAATTATGATTAAGACATTTCACAATAGAATAAACACATATATTTTCTTACTTAGCAATGTGAACTTTGGTCAGAGTGCAAATGAAAAAAAAGATAGGAAATGATATATATTTTTCTGTAGGTAGACTTTCTTAAATATCACACCATAAAAATAAATTAAAAAAAAAAAAAAAACAGCAGATGATCCATAAAACAGGCTTATAAAAAGTTAAATGAGGTTAGAAATTTGGCCACTCTAAATCCCTAATTCATTTTATGCTTCTTGATTTTCTCAGATCTTTAAATAATACTTTTGACTTTTATACATGAATATTTTTGAACTTTCCCTTTCCAAACTTCCTTACTTTGTCACACTTATATAAGCTAAGCTCAACTGTTTGATTCATTCTGTTTCCTTCATCTCTTCGTTCTACATGCATTATACCTTGTCCTTGATTATTTAAACATGCTGCAGTAAACCATGGACTTTTCATATTGCTTTTAGACAGTGTATTTGAAATATCATTGGGAATAAGCCACCAATTTTTAATGGCCAAGTGTAATGGGACTAGAGACTAAATGCATATCTTTGTAGGAGATAAAGGACCTCCTCTTCCTCTCTCCTTTTCTCCTGTTTACCCAATTTTCAAGCAGGCATCTGTCAGGCAAAGTTGTCTGGTTATTGGTTTGTGCTGATTTCATGTAGATTGAGCAAACTTCTCTAGCAAGGCTGCCTCTTCCGTCTTTCCATAGATCCTTATATACTTTTTAATGGCATAAGCACAATACCTAAAAAATCAAATACCTGTCATACCTTTTATCGTCTTCTGCAGGAAGAGACTAACATTCCTTGCTAAGGATTCATTTTCATAGTTTTGCATTTCTCTATGTCACCCTAATTGCCAGTGTCTGACTGAGGCTGCATTTTTTTCATTTTTCCTGTCAATTGTGACATGGGTCTATACCTCCCAAGTATCCCCCAAAAGTCTGTATGCCACCACTTTGGGAGGGTACTATTTACTTTGATTTCTTCATAGTAATATATAGAGAGAGGGATTATAGAGACTGTCTCTAAGCCAGATCTCAACTAATTAAAATGTGTGCTATGTCTGGTAAAAGGAGCAGTACAATCTAAAAGAATCTAAAGAAGGTACTGTCCTAGAGAAGAATTGGCAGTGCTGTGAGTAGAATCTACTAGTTTACAAAACAAGCTTTGAAATCTGATGATATCAGTTTGAATTCCGGCTTTACCTCCTACAAGGAGTATTATTTTCTAACCTCTCTTAGCTTCACTTTGTTCAATTGCAAATCATAGGATTGCAGAAGGAACTAAATAAGACAACAATATATAATAATTTATAAATAAGTAATAAGTTGTATTTTCACTATATTAATTGATAAATTTTTTTGCCATTATTATTTAAATAACAATGATAAATAGTTGGGATTATTATTAACTTCAGGTAGATTTTTTTTTTTTGTTTTTTTGAGAGGGAGTCTTGCTCTGTTGCCCAGGCTGGAGTGCAGTGGCGTGATCTCGGCTCACTGCAAACTCTGCCTCCTGAGTTCACACCATTCTCCTGCCTCAGCCTCCCAAATAGCTGAGACTACAGGCGCCTGCCACCACGCCTGTCTAATTTTTTGTACTTTTAGTAGAGACGGAGTTTCACCATGTTAGCCAGGATGGTCTCCAACTTCTGACCCCATGATCTGCCTGCCTCGGCCTCCCAAAGTGCTGGGATTACAGGTGTGAGCCACCACACCTGGCCAACTTTAGGTAGACTTGATATAATACAATGGCTTAACCATGAGGACTTCATAAAATGCTCAGCCTCACAAATTTAGCATTTTTAAATTACCAGTATATACTCTCACCTTAAATATTTTCCAGTTAATTTTTTGACTTTTGCGTGGAGTACCATAGGGTAGTACTTGTGAGTAGTGACTTATAAATATAGCCAGGACCTAAAATGAGGGGAAGGAAGTCTTCTATCTCTTGGCATCAAATCAACCCACTCTTTGTGTTCTCTGTCATTCAAGGTAGGGAGATGTCATGATCTTTCTACATTCTTTTCTCTTTTTTTAAGTGTTCTAGTTGAATGCATTATTCTTCACCTCCCTTTAAATTGCACCTCCCTTTAAACGGCTGCAAAGTATTCACATTAACAGGGAAAATGAGTTGAAAATAATGTCCAATTAGTATGCTTACCAGATTCTCAGCCCTTTCTTTTCTAATCTCAATATTAATAATTAACTCTGATAAAATGTGTGGCCATATTCCCCTTTTTATTCTAATTTGATCCTTTTAAACTAAATCACTTTGCTGAACCCTTATGACATTTGAGGAGGGAACGAGCTCATCAAATCTCAAAGTGACTTTGGAGGTCAGTTAGTGGTTTTCTTGCCTCCAGACTCCCAAAGCATTTGCTTGTGTGAATTTCAGCACTTGTTGATAATACATTTGATTGTTTTGGTTCCTTATTTAGTTAAGGTATTATTTCAGTCTTTGAATTCTTTTTGCTTATAGATTATATATAATTCTATCCTTCCTCTGATTCTATTGCCAGGTTTATGTATAAAAAGCCTTGTGCTGCTAAAACATAACAAACACTCTTAAGCATCTTCTATTTGGTAAAGGAACTCTGGACTGTTTAAGTGTATTTAAGTATAGTAGTCCCGACCGGACGCGGTGGCTCAAGCCTGTAATCCCAGCACTTCGGGAGGCCGAAACGGGCGGATCACAAGGTCAGGAGATCGAGACCATCCTGGCTAACCCGGGTGAAATCCCCGCCCACTAAAATACAAAAACTAGCTGGGCGAGGTGGCGGGCGCCTGTAGTCCCAGCTACTCGGGAGGCTGAGGCAGGAGAATGGCGTAAACCCGAAAGGCGGATTTGCAGTGAGCTGAGATCCGCCACCGCGACGATTTATAACATAGCGATCTGCCCCCAAAAAAAAGTATAGTAGTCCCATATATATATATGGTTGGTCTTGCTCTGTAGTCCCATATTGAGGATGGCACATTCTTGGCTCACTGTAGCCTCGACCTACCCGGCTCAAGCGATTCTCTCACCTTAGCCAACTAAGTAGCTGGGGTTACAGGCATGCACCACCGTGCCTGTAATTTTGTTTATTTTTTTGTAGAGACAAAGTCTCACTATGTTGCCAAGGCTGGTCTCAAACTCCTGGAATCAAGCGATTATTCTGTCTTGGCCCCGCAAAGTGCCAGGATTAGACATGAGCCACCCTGCCCAGTAAGTTAGTACTCTTAACCTGGGAGGTTAGCCCACCTACTGAAAAGCCATTTTAACTCAATATTCCTCCTCTAAGGTAAAACACCTCCATTGTTATCTCTTCTCTTGCAGGTTTTTAGTAAGTAAAGTAATTTTTGCTTTGCAAATAAAACAAAGGAGAATAATAGGTGTATCTTGTTTCATGGGGTAATTACACAGTGTCAAAGCTGTGGTTATTCATTTTGATTCAACAAAACGATACTGAAAATAAAATATGACCAAGGCTTTCTGAGGAAATTTAAGTAAAGGAGAAAGAATCTCTGCCTTTAAGATGGAAGTTTTTATGTTTGGGAGATACAACTTTGCTCACAGTAAATTAATTATAATGAAAAAAGTAGTAAGCTCATTAGAGAAGTTCAGAGTGGTGTGAGGTACAGAGGGGGGGAAGGAAAATTATATGGAAGAAACAATTATAAACGCAGGTTTTGAAAGTTTTTATTTTATAAATAAAATGTTGGACGGGAAGAAGGCCTTGAAATGTTTTTTTCCTGCACATCCTCTCCCTTTACCTACTCATCTTTGATATATTTAAAAACAATTATTATACTGGTCTGGAGGCTTCATTTGAAGCCAAACAAATTCAGATTATTTGTTTTATTTTTCTAGTCCAGTTACTGTTCCCTTTTTATGTCTTCCTTTTTCCTTTTTTCATTTTTTAATATTAAACACAATTAGTTCAAAAACTCTAAAATTTAGCCTTGATGAAATTGGCAGCAGAAGCTAAATCCAGATCTAAACTATAAAATAGATTAATTTTGTATCTTCCTTTTCTCTCTGCTTATAAACATGGATAATTACTAAAAATGTGTGTGCTGTAAATAAGACCTTTCAAACTCAGTAAGAACCTGTAAATAATCTTTTGAAGTCATTGTTATTTATTTTCAGAAGACCAGTTGTATTACTCAAATTAAATAGATGATTAAATTACATTGGAGTAGAGTAGATTGGATTACATTATATTTATTTAAAAAAGCAACTCATTTGTTTTGTGAAGGTTGCAAATTGTTTTCGTAATTGTTATTTCAAGATTCAAGTTAAGCATACAGGTATTTATATTACAATCCCTTTATACTGAAATATAGCCAGTAGGTTGCTTCATTTTTAATCTTGTCTCTGATAAATTTTACTTAATATATGCAGGTAGATTTTTTGGCATGAAGTCTCATTATCATGTATGTCTTCTCATTATTGTCCAGAAAATATAAGTGTTAAGTTCGTTATAAGAATGAGAAAATATCTGAAATGCATGCAAATTTAAATGCCTCCTCTAGAACAGAGTTTCATATGATAATCTTAAAGGAAATTAATTTTTGATAATATATGTTTAAATAAAATCTGTGATTAGTGATATGTTTTGGGAGTAAACAGACAATAGGATAGTACCCAGCTATCTAGTAATCCCAGCACTTTGGGAGGCCGAGACGGGCGTGGATCACGAGGTCGTGAGAGCTTGTGACCATCCTGGCTAACACGGTGAAACCCCCAGCCCCACTAAAAAATACAAAAACTAGCTGGGCGGGTGGCGGCTTCAGTCTCAGCTACTTGGGAGGCTGAGGCAGGAGAATGGCTGGAACCCGGGAGGCGGGAGCTTGCAGTGAGCCGAGATCAGCCACTGCACTCCAGCCTGGGAGACACAGCTGGTGACACCCCGCCCCCAAACAGCAAAACTAGCTGGGCGAGGGGTGGCGGGCGCCTGTAGTCCCAGCTACTCGGGAGGCTGGAGGCAGGAGACCGGTATGAACCCGAGCTGGAGCTTGCAGTAGCTGAGATCCGCCACTGCACTCCAGCCTGATGTATAGATGGTGACTACTCAAAAACTTTTTCATTTCTGCTTGAAAATATATCTCTCATGGTTTTATTTCTGCTTTGCAATGCTTAGCGTCTTCATTAATTAAGTAGTTCAGAAGCCCTATATGATCTGAGAGTGGTATGCATTTCTGAGGTTGCATTCCTGTGAACCCCAGTGCCCAATGCTGAATTGTGCCCATTGTTTCAATTCCTTGTGAGGCCACATTTCACCAAGGCAGCGTTTGTAGCCAAAGGTCATAGCAACTATAGCTGAAATTTTATACAGTGAATAGGGAATGTAGAGTGTTATAAGAATCCATTGAGTAAAATTCAACGACCATTTGTTGAGCATTTATTTTATGCAAATTTTTATGAAGGACTCAAAGGTGAATGACAGGCTCTGTTTACTAAGAGTTTAAATATTGTCAGAGAGAATGGCGTGTGCAGATTAGATGTTTAAAAGTAAAGGCATGAGAGGCACTATATGGAAAGACTGATTATATGCTACAAGAAGTAGAGGAGGACATGAGTGCGGGTTATAAAAAATCATAGCCATGCTTTGAAGGGTGGAAAAGTAGGGATTTGCTAAGCAGAAATGTGGCTAAGGCTGTGGAGAACAGTGAGAGGTACCAAGGATACCTACCTGAGAGGGTGAGGAAAAACTGGTACCAGTTGCCAACCTGGGAAAAGTGGAAAGAGCAGCACATTTTCATTGGAATGATTCTGGTTAAGACATGCTGTACTTAAGGTATCTTTGAAAAATGCAAGTGATATTTAACAGGATATAGATCTGAAATTTGTGAGTATAAATAAGCAGAAGAATGCAGCTTTAGGAGTCATTAGAACACTGGTAATGCTGGATTCTTGGGAATAATTCAGACTACGATTTAAGTATATGACACCAGATAAGTGACGTTATCCAAACAGAATGTTGAAAAGTACTGAAATATAAGATAATAAAGGAGAAGTAAGTTTCAAGGAATGTGACCGTGAAATACATTAAAAACAAAATCAGGCTGGGCAAGGTGGCTAATGCCTGTAATTGCAGCACTTTGGGAGGCCGAGGTGGGTGGATTGGTTGTGCCCAGGAGTTCCAGACATGCCTGGGCAACATAGCGAGACCCTGCCTCTACAAAAAATAGTTTAAAAATTAGCCAGATGTAGTGACACATGCCTGTAGTCCTAGCCACTTAGGAGGTTGATGAGGGAGGAGGGCTTGTGCCCAGAAGTTCCAGGCTGCAGTGAGCTTTTATTATGGCAGTGCACTCCAGCCTGAGTGACAGACTGAGACCCTGTCTCTAAACAAAACAAAACACAAACAAACAAAAAAGTAAAAACTGAAACAAACAAAATGTGACAGGATAAATGAAGTTAGCATTGGGAAAGTAGTAACTATCAAATATCTAGTCCTACAGAGATGAAGATGAAGAAGTAGACGTGTGGGATCATGTAGATACTGATTAACGAAGAGAGTTAGGTCATTTGCATGGGAGGTATTTTGTGTTTTTACCACCCTTCTTCCCCACTGTACCATAAACTGCTTAAAGACAGGATCTGTGCCTTGGCTACCGTTGTATGATACTTCTGGAATTATTCTTCCATATACGTGTCCAAAATAAAACACAAAGTTGAATTAAAGTTGTATGTACTAGACGGGCATGGTGACTCACGCCTGTAATCCCAGCACTTTGGGAGGCCGAGGTGGGTGGATCACTTGAGGTCAGGAGTTCGAGACCAGCCTGACCAACGTGGAGAAACCCCATCTCTACTAAAAGTACAAAATTAACCAGGTGTGGTGGCTCATGCCTGTAATCCCAGTTACTCAGGAGGTTGAGGTAAGAGAATCACTTGAACTTGGGAGACGGAGGTTGCGGTGAGCCGAGATCGCGCATTGCCCTCCAATCTGAGCAACGAGGGCGAAACTCTATCTCAAAAATAAATAAATAAATAAATAAATAAATAAATAAATAAATAAATAAATAAATAAAATTGTATGTACGAAATAGGGACCCGATGTTGCTGATACAGATTTAACAGAATTGAGACAACTCAGAAAGCTGGAGATCAGAAAATGGAATTAAGAACACACTTGAGAATTTCTTTCCCAGGTCACCAAGTTCATTGTGACATCATTATCAGAGGCGGGGGCATGGTGGCATCTTTTGATATCAATCTTAATGAATTTCTAACCGCCTTATGCTTCTATTTTTCAGGACTTTTTTTTTTTTTACAAAATTTTCAGAAAGTACCATAGAGTGTGACATTTCTGTATAATAGTTTTTGCTGTCTTTTCTTGAGTGATATAATACTAATTCATTGAATTAGTTTTGTCCTCTACTATTACTTTTATATTTTATTTTATACTATGCAATTATTTGACCATTTGACTTAAAATTAAAAGAGTATGTGACTAATTACATTTATGGTGAGATCTAATGATTTATAACATTTCCTGGTCATCATAAAAAAAATTTTGTGATTTTAAGATTCTTGACATTGTAACAGTGCTATCAATTGTCAGTAATAGTATACAAGTAGGTGTGCTTCAAAACATAAATCAAGAAAATAGAATCTGAATGAGAAATAAATTCAATTGTATAGTAAAAGGACTAATTCCAGTCTATTTTATGTTTGCATAACACCACAGAAATGTCGTGTCACTATGCCTACCACAGCTAGTGCACCATCCAAGGAAAGAAATACTTCCAAATATATTACGTGCAAAGTCATACAAATAATGATTTGGCAGGAAGAATTTTTTTTTTTTTTTTTTTTTTTGAGATGGAGTCTTACTCTGTTGCCCTTTTAATGTTGTTTATAACCTAAAGAAATGAAACCACCAATGACACATAAAGTTATTATTTATTTGTGTTCATTGTTGCTTTATAGGAGTTATGTATAAGTACTGTGTTGATAAAAAGTCTACCAGTTCAAGATAATCTAAACAATTGCTACAAAATGATGTCCAAGTAAAAAAATGCAACTCCCATTAATCACTCATATGTATATTTGTTTCATGGAAAACCTCTGCTAATGTCCATTTTTTGATATGTGTATGCACTCCCCATTGTCCTGAAACATCAAGTAGAATGTATGTAAATGTGGTATGTGACAAGAGAAGGCTACCTGGCTGATTACAGAGTGACCTCTGAGTGGTATCTGTACATTGCTTTCTAGATCCGTAAAACACAAATTTTTCAGTGCCTCAGAATTGTACAGAACCAAGCATGACAACCAAGTCTCAACAACATTACAAGATCCTAATGTCAAACTGAACATTGGTTTATTGAACTTAGAACAGGAGAATATCCCATTCAGTAGGTAAAAAAGTCTCTGCCTCCTCTTCAAAGTAATACCCTTTCTTTAAGGAGATCCAAGGAAAATCAGCCCAGCTCTTAAAATGTTGCCTAAAGAGGAGATGGAATCAGAAGAGGAGTTTCTTTTCTTCCTTTTTCTTTCTTTCTTTCTTTTTCTTTTCTTTTCTTTTTTTTTCTTTTTTTTTTTTTTTTTTTTTTTGAGACAGAGTCTTGCTCTGTCGCCAGGCTGGAGTGCAGTTGGGTGATCTTGACTCACTGCAACCTCTGCCTCCCGGGTTCAAGCGATCCTCCTGCCTCAGCCTCCCAGGTAGCTGGGACTACAGGCGCATGCTACCACCCCAGCTAATTTTTGTATTTTTAGTAGAGGCGGGGTTTCACCATGTTAGCCAGGATGGTCTCAATCCCCTTTCCTCGCGATCTGCCCGCCTCGGCCTCCCAAAGTGCTGGGAGTACAGTTGTGAGCCACCGCGCCCAGTCACAAGTTTCTTAATCCACACACTGAGGCTTGATGCGGCCTGCAGAAACAAATCTATCTTTGAGATCATCTGGAAAACACATTGCTTTTGCTCCCTAGATTCAGTGCTTCTTTCAGTGCCAGCTACTAACCACAATCTTGTGTCTCTAACTTATGCTTGTTGCTGTTTGTTTTCTCTTGTCTTTAGGGTCATCTATTAAGGATTTTGCATATTCTTTCTTAAAATATATAAAGGAGTTTTTTCAATAATAGCTTTAGGCCTGCTTATATAACCAGACTTCATTTCTCTCCTTGCTTCTGGTCCATTCTATAAGGTGTCTTTGCGCTCTCTAAACATTCACCAACTATCCATCAATTATTTAGTTGTTTACTTGGCAATTCCCTGCTATTACTCTTGTGTAGGTGATACCTGACACTCACAACTGTGTGCATAAGAAACAATTCCAGATTTATGTGTAATTTTAAAAATCATTAATTAAATGCTCCTAATTCTCAGGTAATTCTCACCTAAAACAAGCTCGATCTTTAATTATGTGAGTACTTGAGGAAATGGAGTTTCAGGGCCCAGTCTTTATGATTTCCCTTCACTGTGGTGAAGCAATCTAACCATACATCAGCTTTCAATAGGTAACTGGAAGCAACATGTTCACGCGGAACCATATTTTATCAGAGTTTTTCCCTGTAAGCTTACTGCCCTTTATTCAGTGTGATCAATTGCATTCAGCCTTCACTAGTTCTTTGAGAATTCAATTTTGAGAGGCATTTCTAGTTTCCTGGACAACATTGGTCCATCTCTTTCTCCCAGAATAATGAAGATCTAAAATCTAATTCTTGCCTATTTCAGCCCCAGACTGTTTTCATCCTCTTTTGTGAAATCAAGCCAGTATGCTTTTTCTTTTGCTGCCCACGTCTGAGTATTATCTATGTCCCCAGGATCAAGTAGCTATTAAATTACTTCTATAAATTGCCCATGGGTTTAGAGATCCCTGTGTGTGTGTTTTTTAAGTAACCACATTTTATTTTAGAACACAAAGTACAGGACTTCTGATTTGATTATTTAGCTTCTTAAACTTTTTCTGAAGTTTTTTGAAAATAGCAGGGAAAATACATTATCACTCTTCTTTACCTTAATGAAAATTCTCAGTTCCTCTGTCATTTCATTTCTGAAGGAGAATTAGAGGACTGTTCCACAAACTGACTCTTGGGCTTCATATTTTTTCTTTATTTCTCCATTCTAATGATCTATTCCTTTGCCTTTCCTAAACTCACCATCTCATGCACACTTTCTTCTTTATAATACCTTATCATGACCTTTTGGAGATTAAATAATTCAGTTTCTCTACCAGAAGTCATTATATTTGAGTCATTTTTGACTATCAAGTTTCTCTTTTCCTTTGGGATACCTTCTAGAAGAGTCTATTTAATATTTTCAGTTTTAAAAAATCCTTCTTAAATATAACAATTCTACTGTATTGTAATGTATCATATAATCTGTACATTTGCAAAGAATTAGAGCAAGATACCTTGGGTTCTAGTTCAAGCTCTGTCACATTTCCAGAAAGAGAACCTGGGTCAATTCATGTAATATCTCCTTCACTTACACAATAGGTACAATAAATATAATAATAATTGCCCTATCTTCCTCAAAGGGTTATGTGCACTTGAACATATTTTTTTGGAAGTTAGCATTAATAAAAGTATGCTAAAGTATTACTGAAGTATTACTTTACTATATTTAGTTATTTATGGACATCTTATTACTGATGTATTGCTGAAGTATTACTTTACTGTATTTAGTTATTTATAGAAGTATTGAATGCTGAAGTATTATTTTACTGTATTTACTTATAGATACCTTAAAATTGCTGGTAACTAGTTCTACAACAGTCTTTTTCCACATTAAATCAGACTCGCAATGTTCACAATATTTATTAAATGCATGATTATTTTCTTACCTCCAGAAATGTTTACTGGCCTCACTTATATTTAGCTGTAAAGGTAAGTCATGTCTTGGCCCCTTTTGAATTGCCTATTGGTTTCCAATTCTCTAGGCTAAGAGTACATGGGTCTCTAACTACTGTGAACAAGTTCTAGTATGTATAACAAATATAATTCTATGAAAACTGTAGAGAAATAAAACATTAATAATATCACGTCTATTTTCTACAAGCTAAATGGCTCTGTCTTTAGGAAATCTGCATATATTTTCCTGGATTTATTGTAAAGGAGTAGTAAATGACAGAAACCAGTAACTCACAGAGATATTCATCAAGTAATTATTAAAGATCATTCACTGAGCAGTAGCAGAGTAGTTCCAAAAAGCCTGAGATTACAGACAACCCTCAAATATTCAGAGCAGTGAGCAAAGCCTTGTAAAGATTATCACCGATCACAGAGTGTGGATAGGATCTGCCAATTAGGCACCAATTCATAGCCCTTATTCACATCTCCATTTAAACTGCTAATTAAGCCAAATAAATTTGTAAATGTAGAAATCAACTTTTATGGGATATTTGAGATAATTTTCGGAGCACAGAGCAAAACACCCCAATTACAATACAATGCGAGCACAAAAGGCTTCATGAAGTAATCTAAAGGCACCACGTCATCACAGTGTCAGAGATAAATGAATTGTAATTGTTTTGGTATTCACTCCCTCTTATAAATACACATAAAATGAAAGAGGCACTAAAAAAGAACAACATAAAGTGGATAACCTATCCATCAAAAATATTTACTAGAATGGTAAAATAGTATCCTTATTAAATGTAGAAAAAGAAAAGATAAACAGAGCAAGGAATAATTGAATTAGTAAATTAATTCTTTTATAGTACATTGGTGTCTACCTGAGGGTTCTATATAATCATTTGCTTTACAGTATCACTCAGAGCAAGGTAATGTCGACATTTTACAGATGATAAAAGTGAGGAGAAGAAGATATGGAAAGTTGTAGTTAATACCTGAAAACTCTTAGTATTTAATACGTGATAGCTTTTATTTTTTATTATTTGTCGCTATTAACTCTAAAGGGCTATATTTGCGTTATTGAATTCAAAGTTTATGAAAACTTATTATAGCCATTTTAATTATTTATATTTTAAAAACTCATTTAAGTAGAAAAACATTTAGTTTTTATGTTATATTTAATAGAAGCACTGATTTATTGCATAGTTTTAAGCAAATCCCTTAGCCCTTTGTTGTCTCATTGTCTAAGGCAGGCAATACACTTTGCTCTACCTATTTTTCAAGTAATTTCTCTTTTCATCTGTGTATTATAAAGCACAGTGCACTTTTTAAATTTTTTGCATAAAGCAATATTTATTTTATGATTGAGAACCAATGTAAATTATGACTTTGATGTTGGTACCTGGGATTATGACTCAGATGGTCAAGTATTCACATCACAAAAATTAGGAAGAGGCTAATAGATTTTGGTGGGAGGTGCTGTTTTTATTTGCTTGTTTGTTTCAGAATAACAGAATAATAGACTCAGTATCATGAACCAATTAAAGAAATATACCCAAAATAAGGTAAGAAGAATCAATACCAGATGCTTTATTTATGGTTAAACTTGACAGTTATATCACTTTTGACTGTAATTCATTGGTAGTTCATTCAGAACACACACACACACACACACACACACACACACACACAGAGAGAGACACACACATACCTGCATTGTATTCTTCTACCAAGGTAGAGAAGATGCTTAACTCTTGGGAGGAGGATAAGAAATGGGAGGAGGCATAAGAAAATATTGCATTAAGAGCCTGATTCTGGAGTTGGTCCCATGACTCCCAATGATTGTGGAAACAAAGCAATTAACTTTTTAATTATGCAAACCATTCAGTAAAGTAAGCAGTAAAAAATATGTTAGTTTATTTAATACTTCTAATATTCTCAGTAATGTTGGAAATTTCGAACTAAGCAAAAAACTTTAGCTAAATGTGTAAACTCAGATTTTTCTTTCAAGTTTTTCTCTCTGCTGAATAAATACAGGAAAATATTTCCACATCCATATCATTGCTTTCAAAACTGCTAGATAATCCATTTTAAATCATATGATTTTTATAATATGTGATTCAATTAGAAAATATCTTAGCTATTTTGAGTCTTGGTCACAAATATTTTTAACTGCAACACAAGTCACAACCCTTCCTCCTGCCTCGCTAGGGAATATTTATTTTAATTATGCCTGCCAGTTGATCTAAATTATTGAACCTGCTCGAACTTGCTGAAGAATTAGAAGCTTCCTTGGATACAGTAACAAATTAAAGTAAAATGGAAAACAATTTTGAAATTACCAGCATGACAGAAATAAAAGGGAATATATATTATGCACACTAACACATTTTCAAGTTTCCTTGTTCTCAAGTATATCTCATTAAATCTCTTTATGGCCAGGAGAGGATATGCCTTACAAAAGTGGATCAATGACTCGACTGGAGCAAGCATTTAAAATATTGTAAATTTCCTATTCTAATATCAGGATATCTTGGGATTTTTATTTGACATATGGAATCATGTCATCTATTTAGGAACACACATGCAGAAAAGATGCATATTTCAAAGTAGAATTAAGTAAAAATATGTGTTTCCACTGAGAAGCTAGCATGTGTAGCTTGCTAATAATTGACCTCGTCATTAAGCAACTTTCAGCCCCCATGTACCAATTCTGCTCCTTTGTAATTATCATATATATTTTACGATCAGTGGTAAGGCTTTTATTTCCTTCCTGGGAGTAAGGCAGGACACTTCTGACGTGGTTAGGACAATTCTCTTGTAGCAATAGGGGGAAAAAAGAACAAAAAATGTAATATAGCTACATGGAGAGATGTCTGCCTCTGAGCTCTTTTCATTTTAGCAGCTTGAGAAATATTGCTCCACGTTATTGCTCAGACACACATTCTTTCTAAACGAAGGTTACTGCCGTTGATTCCCAAGAGCTAAAGGATTCATTTTAATATTTTTGCACTTCATTTAGCTAGTCTCCTTATTGATTGGACTTTATGAACTATCTACTTGTACGTGACATGCATTCCTAAGCAAATTTGAGGACAAATATTTCCTGGATCAACATGTAGAGAACCTGACTTCCCAATTACTGTATATTTTGGATACTCATTCTGAAATTTATGAGCAAACTTTAGAAAGAACTGGCGCTGCTCATTGGGGAAAAACATACACACACACACACACACACACACACACACACACCTGCCTTGATCAGCTAGGCCAAGCAGGTTTGAGGCACCTCCTGGAAATAATTTGAGTAATAAATTATCCTTTCAGAAAGATTTTATTTTGGAAATGTTCCATTAAATTAAAATCAATTGTTTCACACCTTGCAAACTTGACAGTCTCTTATTATATTGAGATATTTTTATATTGTAAAATTAAGTAATATTTTTTATAATATAGTAAGCTTTAATAAGTGACCAGTAGAAAATTTGTAGTGTATGTGCCTTAAAATTCATTTTTTTCTCTTATTACTTAACATGCCAATTTGAAATTTAATATAATCTTTTAAGTAATATACTGACAGAGAAACCCTGTAAGCTGAACTTAAGATTGTAGTTTCCTAATTGCCTTCTAATGCTTTTTCCCCTCCAGAATAAAGTGTGTCCTTATATTTTTATAATACGGAGTTAAAAATATACAAATATATTTTAGAGTATTTCAAAATACTGCTTTAAGGTTATTTCAGTGAACTGCTCAAGTACTTCATCATTTTGAAATGTCCTTTACACCTAAAGCTCTAATTTTCCATACAAGGGATATTGTTTTTTAATACAAGCCTGAAAATCCCTGGGAGCACTTAGGCCTGCCACCGTCAATGCACAATAAGAGGTCTCAACAAGAAACCCCATGCCCTGAGACTGATGCTGACAGTTGGTATTTTAAGTTTCTGTTGAAAACTTATGATAATCCGATGTAAATGTGCCGTTATTTGTAATAACCATTTCAGTATTGTGGTATATTAGGCTTTTCATGCACTTTCTCTCAGCACTGGAACCCAGCCATTATTCTGTCTTTGGCTTCTGTATTGCTTGCTATAATAAAGTCCTTCTGATACTACTGGTAATAAACCTTCACGGATGCAATCCAAGATAGACCCTACTGATAACTGAATTCTCTTTAATAGTGAATTGTATTCTTGTGAGACTCCAGCATAGTTATTTTCCTTTAGAGTTAAGGGTTTTACATTGAAATAGTATTTATTTATTTATTTATTTATTTATATCATTGGAGAGTTTCACTGCCATGACTAAGAAAATTGCTCCATAAAATACTTGGTAATGTAAATGTGAGAATGAAAGTTATACGTCTGATGATTTGTCAAATTTATGGCTTGTACCAACACAACTGTCTCTATAAAGGAATTTAATGCACACATTGGAGAATATTCCTGTAATGCCTAGTAAAAATGGATGCTGTTATACTATGAGATCTCAAAAGCAGGAATCACTCTAGAATTATCCCTTTGACATTTCTAATCATGCATGACCTGGCTTCACAAATCTAAATTTGATATAGGAAAACTTAAAATAAGCATTTATTACAGAAGTACCTGCCCTCCCACAGAGGATAACATTCCATGTGTAGGGCCTGCTTTTGATATATTTCTTTACCTGTTTCTTTTATTGGCAAGCAATGGAAGAGTCAATTAAGAGTAGGAAGTTTAACTGGATTCACATTAGAAGAAAAGGAGGTCAAAGTTGATGAGCACGTGCCTAGAATCTGAGATCAATGATTACCCCTGATGGAAGAATAATGATGTGGTAGGCCAAACACACAAAAAAACAAAAAACAAAAAACAAAAACAAAAAAATTGAGGGTTATACCAATAGCCTGAAAATGCATTAACATATTGAAATATGTTTAGCCTCTTTCTTTGTCTTCCAAGAATTTGGTTTTAAAAAGTATGAGTCCCCATTTTAAAGAGTAGATTTTTTTTTTTTTGCCTTGAATTTAAAATTTTTGCCTTGATAAAAAATTATCACAATTTCTGAACTGATTTTGATTGAAATTCTATTGACAAATTCAGTGTATTTGGTCAGTAAAATTTTTATTTTATAAAATGGTAATTTTAGGATTCTTTTTATAGTGAACTTCCATTGATATATGTTCATTGATATTTGAAAAATCCCAACGTTGTAGCCACTTAATATTTTATAGAATTATATTTTTGCAAACCCAAATAATACACTAGCATAGTACAAAAGTATTATTTGTGCATTATGTATAAATAGAGAATACTAAGACAAAGATTTAGTTTCTTTTTGTACAGTGTTCTTAAAATAACCTTAGCTATCATTTTTACAATGAAATTCTTGTGGCATATGGCTTATTCTCAAGTTTACCCTCCCCTCAACCAGGAAATGTATTACTTAACTGAGACATAAAAGAGCATAGATGGTGAGGGAGAGAAGGAACAGGTCCTTCACATACATTAGCAGGCCCTTATGCTCTTTATTAAGTTTGATGATAGTCAGCCAATTCAGGCAGCTGATTGAAATAAGAAGAAATCAGCAATTTTGCAGGAGTGTGAAAACATGTGCACATGTACCTCGCTCCTGCAGTTTTATCATCTGTCAGATTTCTCAAGAGTATACCATATTTTTTTTTCGGCTTGAAATAAAACATTGGGAATATATACATACATAATGAAATGAGATATATGCTTTGAGGGAATAGCATTGCCCAAAGTTAACAGATAGTTCATATGATTTAAATGATTCTATTTGGAAAAGTATTCTCATATATAAACTGAATTCCAACTTAGAGTATGCTGCTTATCTTTTTAGTTGTACATGAATGTGGTGAGCAAGAAATAATTTAAAAATTTTTAGTAAGAATCTAGGATGCTTTATTGTCAAAGAACAACTTGTATTTTAAAAATAAATTAAAATACATTAAGAACAGTGTGTGAAGTATTTCCAGTAGATAGGGTGAACAGACTGTTTTACTTTTCTTCTATTCTACATGTCTGTGAATAATCATTCCTTGAAGTTTAAAATTATAAATAACAGTGCAAAATGGTGTTATTTCTACTTTACGAGGGAAATCATCCATTTTGTTTTCATTTTCTTTTGGGTAAACTCAAAATGGCTTTGTGTAGCTTCCGTTAATCTTATTCAAGACTGAAGCATTTTTGACAAAGGAATGTTTCCCAATTTTGAGTAGATTATTACATTTATATGGCTAAATTGACTCAGAATTGACAACTGTTGTTTGACTTGGCAAAGTTAGAATATGGTAGTTGATACTAAGAGGAGGGATGTAACAAGTTGTAAAGACAAGAAATTTCAAAGAAGAACCTATAACAGTATTTTATTTTATTCTACTGTTTAAAATGGAAATATAAAAATTATCACTTGATTGTGATATTGTTGATTACTCCACAACCTGCCCACACATACGTGCACAGACACATGAGACCAAAAAAAAAAAAAAAATGAGATAAAATTTACTATCTAATATTAACTTTAGCTATTCAGACAGTCCTTTGTAAATCCTAGATATCTGTGCTAGGTGGAGTTAGAAACCTGTCTAGGTGGATATAACCTTTACTCTCAGTATTTACAAGGTCAGGATGTGAGAAGTTATAAGGTGAAGAGCTTGGTTTAAGTTTTAGGGTATGTAATTTAAAAAAACAAATTCTTTTGAAAATAGTTTCTAGAATTATTTGTAACACATTGAGTGGGGTGGAGGCCTGAATTCACTTATTAATTTAGTATCCTACCTTACTAGACTTTATGCTACATGATGACATGCGTTTGGAGACCATGTTTTCTGGTTTACCATAATATGTCCAGCTAAACTAGGACAGGGTGTTGCATATAATAGAGTCTCAATAAATTTTTGAATTAATTAATGAATAAATGAATATTCGAATCAAGGACTTACAATTTCCATTATTACCCATGCTTTAATGTTTTTTTTTGCTTGCTCTTCTGGTAAATTAATCTACATTGAATTGTGTTAGTAAAGAAATTAATCAAAATTATTAATTAGTATAAAACATACCGTATAAAAAATAAATTCAATTTGCTAATCCTAAGTTCTTTATAGAGCCTTGATGAAGCGTGCTTTATATTTCAAAATCATGCTTCTCTACGAGGTATAAATTTTTACCTTCAGTGTCCTAATTGGCAGAACTGAGGTGTATCAATGGCAAATCTTTATCTTATAGTTGAGAAATTGTTTTTCTAAATGTTCCATCCCTCAGGGACCTGAGGACCTCAAGGACTTGAAGATCAAAGATAGCGTGATGATGGTGCATACCTAGCATGGAGAAAAGTCCATATATTTCCTGTGTACTTTGCCCTTAAAAAAATTATTTTCTAGACAAGTTGGTATTGATTAGTAAACTTTATGAGTAACCCAGGTTGAGAACATCACAATTGCGAATTTGAATTCTTACTACATTGGTGATACATGTTGAAGTATGTATTTATTTACATATTCATTCATTTCTTTATTACTAAAATATTATTGAAATCTGATTTCAAAGACAGCTGTGAGATTCAGGTAGAGACAACCTACTTAAGCAATGGAAGAGGTAGGTTAAATTTCTGTCTTGAGAAAGTTTTTCTTTTTTCCTAATCATGCTACTCTTTACACATTTCATTCTGTTTTTATGAAGATCCTGGAATACTTTTTAAAAATTATAGTTTGTTTTTTTCTTTTTCCCTGGGAGAAGATAGAGTGACACTGGGTGGAAATCAAGATTTGCTATGGGTTTGCAAAAGCCTGCATAGGAAATAATTCTCTGAGTTTCCAAGGTAGTTTATTGCATATTATCATATTTCTATTTTTAAATCACTTTCATTCATCTTGAACCTCCATATCAATACGGCTTCATTGCTGCCCTTTTCACCCTTGTTTATAACTTCAGTTATAAACTTCAGTCCTCTCTTCACCACCTCACTGCACCCTAAGCTCTCAGCATGATAACCAATTCACTCTCTTTAAACATGCAGCAAAACCAATATATTACTGGTGTGCTAATTAACTGTCAAATGTGAAAATACTTTGCATATTTCATCTCACTTAATTCTCACTGCATTTTTATTATGCAAGTTTTATTATTTCACCAGTGAGCAAACTAAGGTTTACAGAATTTAAGTGACTTGCTTAAAGTCATGCAGCTAGTGAGTGGCTGAAATGCAGTTCGAACAAAATCTATCCAAATAAAAAAAACCAAAAAACATGTTCTTCCCATTACATCATGCTGTATCTAGCCATGCCTTTCTTTCTTCAGAATGATTTTAACTTCTTTCACCTGCATCTCTTCACTGCTGGCCAACTCTTCCTGTCCAACTTGTGGCCCAGGATGACTTTGAATGTGGTCCAACACACATTTGTAAACTTTCTTAAAACATTATGAGTTATTATTTTTTTTTAGCTCATCAGCTATAGTTAGTGATAATGTGTTTTATGTGTGGCCCAAGACAATTTTTCTTCCAATGTGGCCCAGGGAAGCCAAAAGATTGGACACCTCTGCTTTAAACTTTACTGCAAGTTTTGTCTCTTTTGTGGAACTCTTGCTCACCACCTCTACCATAGCTCTTTGCATAACACATCTTGGTACTGGCATATGTCATATTAGGGTCTTAAAAATTTATGTATCACTCCTCTTGCTCCAGTGTGGCCTCCGTGAGGGCAGGATTATTGTATTTTTTTTTATTTTGCTCAATATTGAAGGAACTTAAGCTGGCAGTTCTCAAAGCCAAGCGATCTCAAAATCATTTCCTGATACTATTAGGATATCACTTACTCTTTCAACTCTCATTCTCATAAGTGCACAATAAAATTTTCCTGAGGTTATATGCTCTGTGTCACTGCAACAGATTGAATTCAGAGCAGATAGGATAATCCAGTTATCCTCTGGTAAGATAATCATTCAAGAGATGTACAAAAGTGTCAAACAATGTCATTCTTCTCACTTTTTTTAATATGGTAATTTTCTATTAAAATATATCATTTTTGTCAGCATATAATGAATTTATTGTGACTATTTTCAAACATATATATATATATAACTAGTTATTTTTAAAGGTGTTTTTATTTTAATGTTGAATATGATGAACATCAACAGATATACCTCACATAAGTAAAAGCTCTTTAGGGTCCTCTATAATTTTTAAAGTGTAAAGGAGGCTTGCAAATCAAACACACAGGACCACTGACTAAACTAACCTCTGGAACCCATTAAATATTTGATTGACAAAACTAAATAATCAAACTGATAAACCAATCCAGTGGGGGAGACTATAAATGTTCTAGTGAGGACTTTGGTTTTCCGTTATTTTACAAACTTATTCTAACAAACAACTATAAGTCAGGAAGATAATGAGCAAAACTCATATTGAACATACATTAATTGGAATAAAAGTAAACGTAGACTATTCATTATTTCCATCTTGTAAAATCATATATTAATTAAAATTAAATTGTAAGCAAATAGTACTCAATGCATTAGTCAACAGTTAACTAGGTATCCAGGTAGGTTATTAGCTTTTATAAAGGATATAGTGGGTCATGGGTCATGCTATTGTGGTTATATATTGTGAGATTTTTAGGGAGCAGGCTTGTGAAATTTAGAAATTTGAAATCAATTAAGCAAAATATTATACATTTGCCAATAGTGTTTTACAATGTTTTTAATGCAACTAAATCTTGAAATTTTAATAAAGTTGTGACCTAAGAAAAATAGATCTCAGCTCCAGTTATAGAAAGCAACATTCTTATTGCCATGAAAATTAAATTAATTTTTAAAAAGAAGCATGTAATATTAAATAAGATTAATGAGCCTCTTCAGTTAGAAGGAAAAGTAAAATAATATTTTATGTATTTACTCTAAATTTAAGAAATTTTAAACATTATATGGTACTATTAATACATCATACTTCAACTTTTCATATATGTGTGTGCTTGTATAATATCTCAAATCCAATTATAATATAATTCAGTAGCTTAGATTTACACCTAATTTTTAAATATTCACAAATTTCTTCATTGTACAATTGCTTATTAAAGCTGGTAATTTTAAACACTTTTAAAATTTAAAAGTTTACTCAGCTGATTTTTACTACCATTAAGCTATGCAACTTATGCATTTAAATCTCAGGAATACAAGAAACACTATTAATGTTTAATAAAAAGAGCTGTATATAGAATTCATAATTAACTGTTCTTTTAACTCATTTATAATTCCTACTAATTTTCAAAAAATGCTTCAGGTGATGCCTACACAATGTTTTTTGTTTTTGTTTTTGTTTTTTAATGAGTATTCTCTATTTTTTGTAATGTGGTCTCATTTATGTCCTGACGGATAAGCTCACCCAGGGTTTATATGATTATGGACTCAGTAACTTGAAAATACTGTTTTTTCTTCACTTTAAAAGGGGATCAGGCACTAGCATATCTGCAGTTTCCTGATTCCTGTGAAAACATGTGACATTCCTCCTTTGCAAAGGTTTCCAGTTTCCTTCTCTCCGTGTTGCCAATCCTGCCACCACCCAAGGCTGATCTGAATTCCATCAGGCCACAGTTAGTGCCAAAAATCAAGCTGACCTCTCCACACTCTAGCCCTGCCTATAACATTATGGACATTATGATTATTAAAATGCCTTTTTAAATAATTATTCAGCCACTACTAGCAAGAAAATCTGAAATGTCTCTGCCTAAAGCATGGCCTCCCCTGAAGAATATGCTAGACCATCTATGGTCGCAGATGTCCTGGGTATTTTGCGTGACAGACTGTGGGAAAGTTTGAGAGTCAGACCCAGAATGAAAATCTCTGATTTTTCCAATTGTAAGAGAAAATTTACTTTTAAGACAGGCCGTACTGATAGGATAAGGAAGACAATACTGTTATCAGGAATGTTTATGCAGCAGGGGAATCATCTCTTCTCGTATATCCCTACACCAGACACACCAGGTTTTGACAAATGTTTAATGATGTAAGCAGAGAACAGGGGTCCCACCGCCTAACTAAACTCCCTGTAATATATTAACATATGATATATTAATGTTTAATGTGTCTCTCCTACCCATCAAGGATGTGTTCTGTTGTTTTTCTGAACATCTATTGTTTCTTCCACCACGAGATCCACCCTGCTTGGACAAAACTTCACTTGTCCAAACTCTCACCCACCACTCTCCATCTCTCACCCACCTCCCTCCCACCACACTGCCTTAGGATGTTTTGACTTCCCTTTCCACAACTTTTTTTATTCTTTTCTGCAGCAACTCTCTTTTGCTGCCATTCTTTTATACACGTCCTATCCAGTCTGTGAAAAGCAGTCTCTCTCTCTTGTGAGTAACATTTACTCCTCTTAGATCTTTGCTTTTAATCCCCAACCACCTCAGTATTTAGGACCTTATCTTTTTTTCTTTTCTTTTCTTTTTTTTTTTTTTTTTGTTACAGGATGCCCCTCTGTTGCCCAGGCTGGAGTGCAGTGGCGCAATCTTCGCTCACTGCAACCTCCCCCTCCTGTATTCCAGCATTTCTCTCCTGCCTCAGCCTCCCGAATAGCTGGGATTACAGGTGCCCACCACAACGCTTGGCTAATTTTTTTGTGCTTTTAGTAGAAACGGATATCACCATGTTGGGCAGACTGTTCTCGAACTCCTGACCTCAGGTGATCTGCCCGCCTCGGCCTCCCAACGTGCTGGGATTACAGGCATGAGCCACTGCACACAGCCTTACCCCTTATTCCTTTAACCCAGCTAAAGAACTCCTTCCTTGAGGATATGAACCATATTACAGTTCCTGTCTATATGAACTGTACAGTTGCACGTGCTCTCTGTGCTTATTTTACTAAGTCCCACAGTCTTGTGTATCAATCTCTTAATATCTGTACTTCTGCCATGATCATACATTTTTCCGAGAACGGAAACTAGAAGAAGCAGACTCCAGAGTGGTCACACCGACAGTGTTTTCCATGCGATTCATATTGTTACATCGTTGTGACAAATAATTCCTGTCGTTTTGGGTAAACAAACTTATTACAAACTTTTTATCCTCGATGCACTTAATAATAATCACAAACTGTCTCTCCATCTACTTATTTTTATAAATCATAGGGATCGTTTTCCCTTTGTTATTGTTACCAGGTGAAAATCTAACTCATATCGTTGTCCATACCAAATTCCTACCAAATGCCTCATGGGGATGAGGGATGATTTTACTATCCTGGTGTCTACTTTTCAAATACACAAAATTTATATTTCCTTCATCCAGAAATTGCAATTCTCTACTCTATCATTCTTTTATTTCATTTCTTAATTGTCATATAACAATTTATAGGGTACCTAGCGATGATTCAATGCATATAGTATATAGTATTCACATCAGAGTAATTAGCATATGTCCATCATCTCAAACATTTATCATTTCTTTGTGTGGGGAACATTCAATGTCCTCCTTCTAGCTATGTGAAACTATATAATATAATATTGCTATCTGTAGTCATTCTGCAGCGGTAGAGAACACTAGAACCTATTTCTTTCCTCCTATCTAGCTATAATTTTGCGTCCTTTAGCAATGTTTTTCCTCTCCCCTCCTCTGCCTACCCTTCCCAACCTCTAGTATCCTCTGTTCTACTTTTAATTCCATGATACCAACTTTTTTTAGCTTCTACATGAGTGAGAGCATGCAGTGTTTAACTTTCTATTCCTGGTTTACTTGACACTTAAGATTCCAGCTTTATTTTTTTGAGTTACCCTTCTATGTTGTTTTGGTTATTTATAAACTCTGCTATTTATAAAATCATTTTGTGTTGCTTATTACATCTTGATAAATTATCAGTGTTTTTCTGTGTTTTGTGTGTATATATTTACTTTTTATAGTTTCTCATAAGTATACTTTTCATTACTTTTAATCTCTCCCAGTGCAGTGCTAATTTATTATCCCATAATAATCTACCCTTCTGGAAGCCAAGGGAAGAATTTTCTGTATGTAAAAGTCTTAGTATATTAGCAAGTCATATGCAAAAAAAAAAAAAAAAATGTATTTCATGCTAGATGCAAGATCTGGCCACAAATTAAGAGCATGTGGATTCTCCTCCTTTTTGGTTTTTGGCTTATGAGATTCCCACATTTGCTTCTTCCAAAGACAAAATTCTGATCCCAAAATAATCACTGAGGAATATTTAAATGTACAAAAAATATAGGTTTAATTTTTTCAATTTTATTTTACTGAAATACAGAGGTTTCAACTTTGAAGGGGGATTCAAACTTTAAAATATTACTTGTAATATCAATTAATGTTTTAAGTTAAATACAAAATTATAGAAATTTATAGGATCACAAGCAATGGTGCAAAAAGTATATGTTCAATAATATCAGTTTAAAATTAAGTTTGCTACTTTGAGTTGCTTCTTTTAAATCAGAGGGCCTACATGCTACATATGCCTTCAGAATTCTTTGATGTTAATCTCTTATGATAACCAATTAGTTTCCAAATTTCTCAACTCAAGGGCTGACTAATACTATTGCCTAAGCATTAGGTGGGTCATGTTATTTTAACTAGATATGATGGCTAATCGTAACAGGGTGTCAAAGACCAGAGGAGTTGAAAACTGGGAAATTTGGAGACACCCTGTCTAAACAGGATTAAGGCTAAACGAAAGGATTATTGTTTTCCAAACCCCAGTGATACTTGTGATAGCTGCTTTCTCAACCATTGGGATTAAAGGTTAGATTTACATTTAGAAACAAGAATGCAAGCATGTATTCATGAATAGCCCTGTCTTTAGAGAAAAATTCTTCAATGTCCTAGCCCTTCTGTGTCTAAGACACTAAGAAAGATATTTGTGTAGGAAGTTACACACAGGAAAATTCTCTCCTACATTTCATTTTTTTACATTACTTCTTTTCTTCATAAAATATACATCTATTTTTGCAAGTTTATCTTCACTGTGTATTAAAGCTTTTCTAAATAAACAGTTTAAGAGATACATTTTTATATACTATTTGCATTTAAATATAAACATACAAAGTTAATTATTTCTTTTAAAATAAATTCTAAGAGGAAAAAAATTGTATCAGTGTTTGTTTCGCAGTGGCATTATTGCATAGGTTATTAAAACAACTAATCTTTATTAAAATTCAAATAATTTACTGCCATCAACTCTTCAGTATACATTTTACTTCATTTTTATAAAATTCTGTGTATTTATACTTCTTGAAAATATAGATAGTTCAGATTAAACCATGTGTACAAAAATATAATTAAAACAGGAACATTTTTAAAACTTTTATTAGTTTGACCTCCTCCAGTATACATAGATTCTGTTAAATTTATTTATTTTTATTAAGTTAATAAGTTGAAGTTGTTTTCACATCAAAATTACTTATCTTTAGAAGGAGGTGAAAAGGAAGGTGCATTGTAAGACAGTTACATAACAGCTGGGTAGAGACAGAATGAGATGATAATCCTACTGTATGTTAGAAAGAAAATACATATCTATTTGGTATTAGGATCATCTTACGTTTTTTCTGTTGTAAAAAAAAAGTTATGCCCATATATGAAGGTCCTGCCTAGTTAAAAAATGAGGATAGGATGGTGGTTCGTTTTCTAGCAGTCAACTGGGTCCCTGGATTTGGAGAATTACAGTTATAAGACTGTTCACATTGACACATTTCAAAATACTAATTTGTTTAGATTGTCTTTGAAATTTATATAGTTTTTTTTTTTCTTTTTTAAAGAAAGCAAACAAGCTCAGGGTTTTTGGAAATTGCTTTATTGGCGAGGTCTATGGATGGACACCATTGTGTAGGGGCTGCTGATTTTCCCTTTACATATTTCCCCATCTCCCTTCCCCAGGTGTTGCTGCCATCACTACCTTTCCCTTCCTCCCCTTTCCTCATGGCAAGACGCATGGAAGAAGAGTGCTGTTAAGGCCTCTCCATTAATCAACAGGTATGGTGGTTGTCATGAAACAGTGTAGCTGCCCCTCTTCTGCATTCTCCATTAATAGTCTGTCTCTTACATTTACAAGATGTACTCATCCACTACACAGAGCCTTCCATATGGAAAAATTGTTCAACTTGAGTTTGTATATTTCACCATGTAATGCATTACCTAAATCCCTACACAGTGGTAGATTTTTCTAAATGTATAGAGTTTAGAAGAATTAATGATATTATTCTCAGGGAAAGTTGCTATGCAGTTTCCTAAACAAAATGTATATAAAAGAAATGGACCTTGTATGTATGAATATGCCGCTTTCAACATTCTACAAATAATCGTTACATAACATATCTTTGAAAGTATAAAACAGGAATATTTCTGTGAATTTTACTTCAAAATTTAATAGCATTTGCATCTTCAAAAGCATCGCACAAAATTTTATGCACATAATTATAATACTCATCTAGTTATAGAAAATTAGGTATAAGCTAGTTCAAATAAATCTAAATACCCTACAAAGCTATGCTATTCAGATGTGAAAGCTGAATGCATGCTAATTACTTTCTGCAACTTTCTTTTGTCAACTCAGCTGGTGGCATTTGAGGGAGACAGAGGGGACTGTTTGTTCAGTCCAAGATATCCTTCATTCAGGGTGCTGTATTTTGAAAGGAGCTAGGCCCTCAGGGCTCAAACTCCAGCAGAGTCATAACCTATAAAACATGAACACTCAGTCATCACCAGGAAGCACCTGCCTTCTTGATTTCTTTTTTAACTAGTGAAACGAGTCCTCCCAGCTCCTGCAGGGGCTTGTTTTGATGTATCAGGCTTTGCATTACAGTCTTGTGACTCTCAGGTTCTTTGAGACACATGACTAAAATGCTACCTTTGGGCTAGGAAGATTCTTGGCAGATGATTTGGAAAAATAGTGTGTCTATGGGTGTGCATGGGTACAGCAGCATTATTTGTAGTATTCTTTAAAACTGTAGCATAATTAAGACTTGTCTGTGTACACAAACAAAGCAAACCATTTCAATTTACATGCATGTTCACCGAACGTTAAAAGATCATATTCCATTTTTTCCACTGTGTTTGAATGCATTGGAATACTGGAGAAATTGAAAAGGGAATGGATGTTAGTCTGGACCATTAATCCTCATTTAGAAATGTATGGCTTTCTGTTAGATAAAGCTCTGATCATTAAGTATCTTTCATGATCTCACTTCTACTCACATTTCTTGCCTTTATATTATGTTTTAACCTTGAGTGCACACTGCGCTTTGTGCTCTGCATCTTTCCCAGAGGGTGCAATCTTTCATGTCCACAGGACTTAACACGGTTAGGTCTCTCCATCTGGAAGGCACTTGACTCGTGGCTGTTTGGAAAATTCACACACAAAAAATAATAACAGCAACCATGTACTGAGGATTTATTGTATGTGGGCACAATGTTAATGAGTTTCACTTCCATTTTCTTAATTCATCCACACAAAGAAACAATGAGTTAGAAATTATTACTGATTTTATGTAATAGGCAAGAAAACTGAGAGGTGGCAAAGTCGAGAGGGGCCAAGATCACTCAGGATTGACTCAAGTGGGACATGCCTTATACAACTTCTCCTCATTTCTCCCCAGGAAAGCAGTACTCTCGTTCATGCTCAACTCTTGAGTTACTAGAGGGCAATGACTCCACCTTATCTTTTATGAGCTCTTCGATGTCCACAGTACGTGTTACTCACTAAATGTTGATTAAATGAATGAATGTTTACAAAACAGCCTTTTTTCTTCTTCTCCTGATCATGGGCCCTTCCCCTCACCCATACTTCTCTCTATTCTGTTTTTATTCCCTACTTAGCTTGTTGTTCTCGGCCATTATTAGCTTCATAGGTTACTCAATATATTTTCTATAAGAAATAATTCACATTTTCCCGCAGATTTAGGACCTGTAACTATAAACTGAATCAATATAAAATAATTGCATCCCCAGAAAAAGAAATTGATAATTCAAATCCTGTAACATTTATCAAATCTAATGGCAGGAAAGGAAGCGCAGAAACACTTATAACTCACACAGAAAGAAGAAAATTTAACCAAAGTTTTTTAAAGATTTGAGGAAAGGAAATTATGAAAAGTATACATGAGATTATAGGAAAATAAAGGGGCTAGGCTTGAATGGGAAAACAGTTGTATCAGTTTACCACAAAAGGAAAACAGTGGATAAGTAAAAAAAACAGATAGGAAAAGAGGCCAAATTAAGGAGAAAAGAAAAAAAATCTTTGAGAAAAAAGAAGCAAAACAATTTTGGAAAAGTGAATTAAAGAGGTAATGAAGGAAACATGTCATTAAAAACCACAGACACTGAAAGGACTTTAAAAGAATATGAAATAAAATTGGGAGGGAAAAAAATCAATGCAGGTAGAGAAAAAGAAGTTTATTTATGTGTTTGTGTTTCCTTATTCTTAGAAAACCCTTTGATGTAAAATGACTAGAAAGAAAAAGTGTAAGTTAAGATGCATTGATCTGTGCACACAGTATGTTTTTAGGACTTTTTCTGTGACAACAGTTTCTTTGAGACCAAGATACGGGTTTAAGCATTAATTTAGAGCTATGCATTTAGAAATAAAATAGTTGTGCCTAGAGAATACGGTTGAGACGGCGCTTGCTGGGAAATTAGGATTCAAGTCCAAATATTCCTCTCTACCACATTCTCTACCAAGATACTCATAACACTAATTAATCTGTTAGTTTTACACATAAAAATATCATCTTACATCTATTTTTCTTTATGTAGAGTGCCTGAAGCGTAGAATAAATGTTTGCTGAATTAGTCATGAAATGTTAAGAGTGGGTAGAGATTAATGGTCAACAAATCCTGTCTTAGATTGTGCATGCATGCATCCCTTAACACCATTTATAAGACTTGCTTATCTCCACTTGAATAATTCTAGGGACACAAAGTCTAGAGGTTGCTCCTATTTTGGGACATCTTAATTTTCCAGCTTTTTCTAGCATCTTGTAACTTGAATCCAGTTATCCCAGTTTTCCCATTTGGAAGCACAAAATAATTTCTATTTTTTAAAAAATGAAAAAATAGACAGACAGACACTATGTCATAATGTCTAGATATCTAATGTCTCTCTATTTTCTTTTTTGGTTTATAGCCCCAGTCTTTCTAATTTTTCTATGTTACTTGATTGCAACTCTTTTTAGTATTCTGGTTATTTTCATTTTCTCATTTGGTGAAAAATGGTCTTGCCTAAAACAAGAAATTCAGCATGTGCTTCCACAGTTTATGTTGTTATATTTAGTCAGCTTGAAGAAACTAGCAATTTCATTTGAACACCTTTAAAGAAAAGAAAGAAAAAAAAAAAAGAGGTACAGTTTAAAGCTGTATATGGCTTTGACATTAATTTGTTAAAGGTATGGTTTGTACAGGATACAGTATATAAATAAAATAAACACGAGTATATATAAAACAATTAATTTTAAAAATAGCATTTGAAGAAAGATTTTCAGTCTTTACTTTTCACTTTGTAATTTAATACATATTTCAGTTTGTGTTGGGTGCCTGAGGTGAATCTTTGTCTAAGAAGTCCATTCATCATTCTAACAAATATCACACTACAAAATATAATGTCCTTAAGTGGATAATAACATCAGTGGCAGTAAAAGACAAGCAAAACAAAACAAAACAAAAATTATTTTTCATTGCAAATAATTGACTTGATTGACTGATAATATGGTCTCACATATAACAATGTATTGTTACATGGAGGGCAAAATATGATTAAAAGATGTGTAAAGCAAGAGCTGTCAGATCTGTGCTTTCCCTAATAGAATTTATTGCAAAGTAAATTCTTCATTTATGAGAACTCTTACAAATGCCAAATTGCTGTCAATATCCCTTGGTGCGGCCTATTTATGAGTAGATTATGGCGCACTCTGCAAGGGCCCGCACATCTGATTTTCAGTGAGTGTCTATGCAGAATATATGGCCTTTTCCAGAACTAGGAAATTTAATTAATTTTCTGGCAGAGAACACTTTTTATGCCACATCCCTTTGTGCTGACCCTACCCAAGACTTCCATTTTCAAATGTGCTTCATATATTATGAACCTACATAATCTTAATGAAAGTCTTCCATATGGTAATTATATTGTTTGACTTTGTACAGTATTCTCAAGAGCTCCAGTGCCGACATAAATTTTTTCTCTATGGTACTGAACGTTTCTTTGTACATTGTATGAATATATGCACCTCCCTCTGCTTTTTGACATTCAGTTCCCAAAGCAATACCCTTTAGGTATTTGATTATCTGTATGATTCTTAGGCCATATTCTTAAAACAACAGGAAACCTATGTCTGCTTTGCTATCACTGCTATTGAAGGGGTATGCCATGTGCAACATGACCATTTAGATACTTTTTACTCTGTCTTTTAGTATCATAGAAAGATGGGAGTGAAAAGCAGGACCTAGGGATTAATCACTTAACTTCTCAAGACCTCATTAATATCATTAAAACGAGGAATTTGGACTAACTCATTTTTAAAGTGAATTCCAACTTTCTACAGAATATGGAAGACTAGGAATTTTATAAATTGAGATTCTGTTCTAGGTTTGCCAAGAAACTATATTTAACTTCCCTGGAGCATGGTTTCCTCAGCTGCAAAATAAGGAGACTGAGCTAAATCACGGATGTAATCTTTAGTGATAACATGTGTTGACTTATTTTTCTTTCTGAAGCTATCTCTTGAGAAGGATTCTGAGAGGTTGCTTTGACTGAGTGGCATGGAGTGCTGTGATCATGTGATCCATTACCTCTATGTCACAAACTTGCATCATAAATTCTGAGAATGTTTCTCATTCAAAAAGAAAAATTTTGATGATTATTGTAATTTTTAAATTTCTATGTTTGTTCTTGTTTGAGGTATATACAGATGATTCTTGTGCTTAAAAATATGTGAATCCAGGAAACTGTTTGGTGCTCTTAAGGAAGACAGGTTGAGGAGGGGACAGCCACTCTAGATATGTGAAATACTTTAACTCAGAAGAGAGATGAGGGATTCAACTCATAGTTTGTGATTCCTAGCAGCAGACTGAAAGCCAGTTGGATAACATGAGGAAAAATCTGACTCCACATAAGGATAAAATGTATTACTCTAGAAAATACTCAATAAAGGTTAATACATAGAATAGTCTATGTTGTGAAATCTGCATCATTAAAGATGTTAAAATTTAGATTGCTTGACAATTTCTCAAGGCCACTATTTTTATTTTATTTATTTATTTATTTATTTATTTATTTATTTATTTATTGAGATAAAGTCTCAGTCTCTGTCACCCAGGCTGGAATGCAGTGGGCAGTGGTGCAATCTCAGCTCACTGCAACCTCTGCTTCCCAGGTTCAGTGGATTCTCCTGTCTCAGCTTCTCGAGTAGCTGGGATTGCAGGTGCACACCACCATACCCGGCTAATTTTTATATTTTTAGTGGAAAAGGGGTTTCATCATGTTGACCAGGCTGGTCTCAAACTCCTATCTCAAGTGATCCTCCCACGCCGGCCTCTCAAAGTCCTGGGATTACAGGCATAAGCTACCGTGCTCGGCCAAGGCCATTGTTAAAGGACCTCATAAGATAGCAAGTTAGATAAAATGAGTTCCAATGCTAATGGTCTATAGTTCCATAATAACTGTCAGACACAATAATATCAATAATTTTGTACTTGGCTTTGGTGATAAAATTATCAAAGATTTTATTGGAATTGATGTTTTAGAATTTTAACATAAGTCATCTACTTGTTAGCCAATGCTGTAGTGTTCTAGTAAAGTGCTTTATCTTGTCAAAGATGCCTTTTTGAAGGAAAAGTTACTAATTCTCATTTGTGGAATTCACTTTTTCTGTTTTCTATAGACTACACTCTGTATCTCCATTTTGAATGTTACTTCTTTATTGAAGTATAACTGACTATAATAAAAGTTAAAATAAAGATCATAATTTATTTTCAACTTATTAAGATATAGAAGATAAAGCATTCACATAGAATCATAAAGTATTTTACCTGGAAAGGATTATGAAAATTTCATTTTGAAATCTCATTGTCTTTTTCAAGGGCACTTAGTTAGTGAGACACTTGTGATCCAGATTTTCTGAATCTCAGTTCAGAGTAATCAAATTTACTGTAGTAGTAGCTTGCTGAAAAGTACAGATCTCGGTGAGTTGAGGCTTTCTTTTGCTTTCTTGGATCCACTACTTGTCTTGAATCAGCGGGATGAAACAGGAAAACAAACAAACAATTTTGTATAGAAGAAACAGAAAAACACTAGGTAGCATAGCCTGCTGAGTTCCTGGAGGAACATGGAGGTTGGCATCCCTTTGTGAAGCTTGACATTACAAATATTCTTTGTAATCTACTAACAACTCTTGCCAGAAGTAAAAACAGTAAAAACAAATATATATTCCAATTTAAAATCAGGAGCTGCGTAATATGAGCTTATCACTACCGTCTTATGGCTCTGGTCACCAGAGTTTAGCACCACTAGAGTTTATAACAAATGAAACAGAGTAAATTACCAAAGATGTCCAATCATAAACGTTAACCAGACTCAACCATCATTATTTAAGCTTGCCTGTCCACTCTAATCAGGATAACAGACATCAATTAAATAAAAATAATTGTAAACACAAGCACATTAGCTGATTGTAATGGAATATTCATTATTTGACAGGGGAAATTACACCAGTAGGATATATTGCTCAGGATTTTACTTCTTTGTGGTCTTAGCTGAGTATAACAGCAACATAAGCCCGTGTGTTCAAGTAATGAAGAAAATGCAGGAAAATATTTTAAAAACAACCAGGAAATGTGGATCTAATTTTGAAATTGTGACACTTTCGTGAGCATAAGCTTGGCCGAAATGCAAAAGTTTTACTGATCTCTCTGTATATTTATAATAGGAACAAAAATTGGCATTGAGTGGGGCGATAGTTTTAAAAGATGTTTTGGATCATTTATTTTAAAGATTTGTTCCCCAATAAGGTACCATATTATCAATACTTTTCTTCTTATTTCTGAACGAGTTCTCAAAAGGGCACTGCATATCGTATGTCTTTAAATATATGAAATAGGCTTTTACATTGTACGGGTCTTTTAGTATATATCCATAAGAAATTTTCTTCCAGGGGACTGAAGTTCTAATTTTATCACGGAAATCAATGGAAAAGTTACTTTCGCCTAACGCATTAATTTGCTTTACTGCTAACTCTGCTGGACCATATTAAGTTAGTAGATAATTTCCAAATATTTTTGGCCTCAGTATGAGTGAGACAAGAGGCACTATTCAAAGCATTTGAATATGTTTTATGACACTTGAACTTAAGAAAATTGTCATTATGCTTCAAAGACCGAAAATATCTGCTAAGCTGTGATAGATAGGGGTATTTATAGAAGAGAGGAAAGAGTGGAAAAGATAGATCAAAACCAGGCAGAACAAACTATATATACATGGAAAGAATCAGTGAGGAAGGAGGTTACAGTTTTTTAAAAAATACTCTTAACTTTTAGTTAATTAGCGAGATAGTTTGCTGGTGGAATGGAAACACAATAAATTAAGTATACTGAAGGTGGAAAGACACCAAGGGCCCATCTGTAATGTCTCATATAGTTAACTGGGCAGATAAGCTCTTCTTTATATTTCCAGAATATATTTCGTGGATATGTGAGTGGCATGTCATCATAGCATTATATCAAATACTTATCAAGGAAACATAATCTATTCTGGTCATTGATGTTGCCTTAAAGGTGTTATAAGGATATTATAATAGCAAAAGAAATACGTTCATGTATATTTAAATGACAATTAATAACTTATGGAGATTCAAATAATAACTATAGAAAATAAAATATGTTTCAACTAGTAAAATTCTTAACAGTCCACTTTTAGTTTTTAGAATAACAATATCATAAGAAAGAAAGAAACCTTTTTTTTTTTTTTTTTTTTTTTTGAGACGGAGTCTCGCTCTGTCGCCCAGGCTGGAGTGCAGTGGCCGGATCTCAGCTCACTGCAAGCTCCGCCTCCCAGGTTTACACCATTCTCCTGCCTCAGCCTCCCGAGTAGCTGGGACTACAGGCGCCCGCCACCTCGCCCGGCTAGTTTTTTGTATTTTTTAGTAGAGACGGGGTTTCACCGTGTCAGCCAGGATGGTCTCCATCTCCTGACCTCGTGATCCGCCCGTCTCGGCCTCCCAAAGTGCTGGGATTACGGGCTTGAGCCACCGCGCCCGGCCAAGAAAGAAATCTTAATGTATTTTTGGCAAAACATTTTAAAGTTTTAATAACATTTTAACAAAATAAATTAATTTAATCTGAAAACTGAAGTAGTTTTCAACTGAAATAAATGATTATGGGACATAAAGTAGCGTTTTGTTTCTTTTTAAGAATTTTGATATTTATCTAAATTAACCAAGAAAAAGTAAACAAGTCATTTCATAAATAAACTATTGCTATTATTGAAATAGTGACCAGAAAAGACTAAATCAAATTATCTTATTATCAATTTAAGATTAAATCTTTAAGAAAATAAAAAGTATTATGAACAAATAAAGCATAAAAGCATCTTATTTAGTAGATAATAACATACTTTTTAAGCATAGCTATATTTGCTAGCCCTTTGGTAGGGGTGGAGGAGCCAGATTATCTTTTCAATAGTGTGAGGCTCCAAGGACCAGATTAGCAAAATTAGATGGTTCTGAAAGTTTAAGAAACTGTTGAATCATCTACAACTTGGTATAGAAATCACTAGATTTTCCAAAGATGTTATAATTCAAGTGTGCCAGTGATGCTTTAATATATGTTTGCTTTTACCTGCAATCGTATTTATGAGATTCACTAATGAGAATGACTGTTTTTGAAATTTGCTTATAAATTGAGAGGCACTAAGAGGAACATTTTAGCAACTGGAAAGTCTTTTTTTAAGCCAAAGATTTATTGTAAATAACTGCAACATTTCAGAGTGGTTTGCTCTAAGGAAATGTGTGATTTACACAGTACCATTAGCAATTAAAGTTATGAACTATTTTCTGGGCTCTCACAAAGTCCAAATATCGGATATATGTATTATCTTGTCTTGTTGGATAAATTATATCTTTTTTAGAAAAAAAGTGCAACTAAAAAGTATAACTTCTTATCACCGAGCATTCTGGAAAAAGTAAAACATGAATTATTATTATTACATATTATAGATTTTACTTTGACATGACTATAGTTTGTACAAAAGTGTGTTTCCTGCAGTTGCATGAATATAATATTAATAAGTAAAATGTATAGACTGTTTTTTCTTCCAGAATCCTGATGGCTTTAAATCAGTTTTAAAGTGTCATGTTAGTCCCTATGACCATGGGCATCTAAGGATTTAGTTTATAAAATAAAGTAATAAAACTTGGATACTTAAACTACAAATGAAGTTGCCTTTTATCTTAGCTTACAGTACTATAAATGTGTGCCTTCATCTATTTTGGTAGGTAGTTGTTATTTATTTGTTTCTTCCACTTTGAATTAATAACTGAGAGCTTCCAATTTATTTAGCACAAGTCCTAAATGAAAGAGGATATATACTTAATCAATGAGTAAGCGTCTGGGATGGCCAAGCGCTTACACTGGATTGCCATTTATTAAATTTTGATAGTCTAACCACTCTGTATTCTATTTTCTCACCTGTGAAATTGTAACATAGTAACATACGTTAGGTTCCCAATAGTTCATGCAGAAATTATATAGATAGTTAGAAAAGGAGGGAAGGAGGGAAGGAAGGGGGAAGGAAGGAAGGAGGGAGGGAGGGAGGGAGGGAGGGAGGGAGTAAGAAATATTTCCTACTGATTTATAAAAGAATCAGTCCCCCAATGCAATTTGGAGATGCTACATCCAAGTAGGAAGCATGGATAATGGATGCAATAGAATATTTTGCCATTAAAATAGGATTCTCTCTATAGGTAGGCTTCGAGAAATGCTTTTGGGAATGAATTCAAAAATGAGAATTGGCTGTGGCTGGGTCATGTAAGGAAGCACTGCGATGCAGACATATCAGTAAACCAGATAGTTTATGAATGAGCAAAATGCTATCCTGTTTTGTCACTTCCTTCTGCTTATTGAGGGTGGAACTCCTTTGGCATAGCCATGTTTTTAGAATAATCATCTAGAGAACTCTTACACAATAGTCACAATGGTCATGGAAAAGATCTGGGGAAGAAATTATAGGACATGTTTTATGCTGTTAGAGGAACAATCACAGTGTAAACATCAGATTAAAAATTAAGTGAGAGCTATTAATTCTAAAATGTTAGTTAACCAAAACATTATTTATCTTCTTTTGAGTCTTATTTTCTGTTTCAGGATTTTCCTGGGTATTACAGATGCAAATCAATTCTGGCTGTTAGAAGGCCTTTTCCATTTCTCATGTGAACCTCAGTTTCATTCACCTGATTGTATGCAATATGAAATGAGAAAATAACAGTAGGACTATAAATGAGACCAAAAATAAATGTACTGATTTGAGGAAATGTGAAATAAAATTTAGTTTTAAGATGTTTTATGTTTCAATCTGAGTAAACTTTGTTAGCTCTCTCTCTGTGAATATAGAATGTAAAACATTGGAGTTGATTTCATTAAAGAGTCTAGGTGAGTAAAATATGTGAATTATGAAGAAAAGACATAGTTGTTATTTGACCTTGAAATGAAGATATGTGGATTTATAGATATTTAAAAGACTATTTTCTCTCTCAACCGATCCTCTCTTGCCAAATGAATAGAGTCACTTATCATTTCTTTTATGGGAACTTGTATAAAGTGCTTACTATATTCTTATTTTTTTTTAAAGTAATGAGTCATTCATATTATATCCTACAAAGATTTATTTAAAGTAGCTTATAAAAATATATTATAAAACCTTGGCACCTACTCATAGTTTGATTATAATCAAGACATATGTAAATCTATCAAAAGTGTAGCCCTCTTTTCCCTGACTTCTTATTTTTATTATTTAAAAAAATGTAATATCGGTGGTTGCTTTCTACATATGATTATTGCCAATTGATGTAGACTTTGTTTGCATAAAACTTTTCTGTGGGTCTACTGAGCTGGTACCACCTCATTGTTTTTACTGCCATCTTTAAGCTGCAATCAGAGTCAACTCATCTCACCTGTTGTAGCAAATATGGATAAGTCGTCTGCTGTTGTTTGGGTCAAACAGAACACGCCCATAGGGTGGTATTTGAAATTTTGTCTCAATAACTTTCAAGCATTTAATTTTACTGATGTTAGTCTCTCCCATTCATCTCTTACTTACAAAATAAATATTTTTTTCATTGTTGGTAATCTACCTCTCCCTTTTCTTAGTCAACACTTAAATTTATTTAATGCAGCTCTTTGGAACTTAATAACAAGAGCAACAGACTCCAGTTGAACAAATGCAGATTTATTTATGAATGACTTGAATTGCTCTTGAGGAAACACTGTTTGAATTGAATTCTTTCTTAATCTGTGAAAGACCATCAAGGTTCTAAAAGAGAGATTTCTGCAGTTAAATAAATGCTTCATAAGCAAATGACTCTCGAATTGATAGAAGTTCAGGAAATATGACAAAATGATGGCAAAACTCCTGCCATTGTAATTGGGGAGTTATTATAGAGCACATGCCAAGATGTATCGGCTAGACTTGTTCTAGCTGGACAGCTTATGTAATTATTTTCCTAAATTTCTAACCTTTAAATTATTTAAAGCCTATGTGTACTGTGTATGCACGCAGTAAAGTGTGTATGTATGTTTCTAATTGAAGTGGAAAGATGGTTAGTTAAAAGTGTAACTCTAGGATGGGCGTGGTGGCTTATGCTTATAATCCCAGCATTTTGGAAGACCGAAGTGGGAGGATTGCTTGAGCCCAGGAGTTTGAGACCATCCTGGACAGCATAGGGAGACTCCATCTCTACAAAAAGTTAAAAGTAGCAAGGTATGGTGGTGTTCTGTAATGGCAGCTATTGTGGAAGCTGAGGCAGGAAGATCACTTGAGCCTGGGAGGTTAAGACTGCAGTGAGCCATGATCACACCACTGCAGCCTGGGGGTCAGAATGAGACTCAGTCTAAAACAAAACAAAACAAAACAAAAAAAGCAGTAATTCTGTATAAGTGAAGTATTGATACCCTTGAGACTACAATAAGAGCCTCGACTTCATATTAGTACTTATCTTGATAACTGTCGCTGTTGTTCTTTATTTCTGCTGAAGTGGCAGCATCTCAACTGGGCTTTCACCAGGAAGCTAAGAAACCTGAGGACTAAGTCATATTGTCATCAGTGTTATTTGACAATCACAGGAAGTGTAGGAGGTAAAGTTCATTCCAGTTGCTGTTAGAGTGAGAAACACAGAAGAGGTATGCCATTGATACACTATTGAAACCATCATATGAAACTCAAACCTTGGCTAATGGTAATTGTAATCAGGAAGATGTGATAAGGGCTGACTCACAGATTCCTCTGGCTTTTGGCCTAAATCTAATCAATCAAAAAGAAGACTTCTAAGTATAAAATAACATACCATATGTTGACTAACCTATGTTTTGAGGCTTAAAAGTCATTGAAGATTTTATAGTTCTTTCTATCTTTGGTAAGTTGTCTTCCTGAATTATACTATCGTCTCAGTGTCTGTATACATGCTTCCTTTCACTATTGGAGAGCCCTAAATTATGAAGTTTTCCAAGCTCTCCATGATTCTTTAAGACCAACTATATATCTGCATCATTATAATATAATATACTTTTATAAAAATAGTGGTAATTAATTTCATCTAACAATGAATAATACTACAGAATACCTCCTTTGTGCCTGACCCTGTGCTAGGTGCTAGATTGAATTTATAGAACTTTATCTGCTAGTTATATTTTTTTTCTCATTTTTTTCCTATTACAATGCAAATGGAGTGGCTGCATATTCCTGCATTTTTCATAGCTCATAGAGAGTAAGATGGTATAGGCTGTGCATTTTAGAATTTATGATATCTGCCAAATCTGAGTGGAATGCCAGAAAGAAGAAAAAGAGGAAACAGCACAACCAAGTGAACTACCCCTTTTTCTCATTTCCAAGATAATTTTTCAAGCCGAGGGAAATTTTGACATGAGTTAAAGCCTTCCTCAACTTTAAGAACAAGACTGAATTCAGAAGATCACTCTGAGACTGATGGCTCTTGGCAGTCTCAGAGGGGCCATATTTTTACACGGATGAACCATTCTGGGACAATTTCTACGATATATTAAACACAAGCATATTATCTTTCTATTTCAAACACATATGTCTTATCTTGCTCCCTTGATGTATCTTCAGTAAATACATATAATTTGGCTTTGTAAAAAAAAAATTGCATTTTCTATTAGCATTAAATTGTCTTTATATTATCTTATTCCAATAATGACATACAGCTGAATCTACTCGGTGCTTCAGAGTTCATTTTCTTTGGGAAATGTCTTATTCACAGCTTTGGTTTGCCATAGGGGAAGTGACAGGGTACATTAAGCTTCCTCAGTGGTAGTAGTTTTATTTATTTGAGGACTTACTGAATTTTATTTTTTATATCTTTGCATATGAGGAGCACAAATGGAGTTCTTTTTTTTTTTCTTTACCTTCCTGAGTTGGGCAGAAATAGCAGCAGAAGACGTGCAGTTTCAGAGCTTTGGACAACAGAAGTAGAAGTATTGGAAGTACCAGCACAAAATAGATGGAAATGAAATTGTTGTACATCCATTTCCATCATTCAGGCAATTCATGTACGAACTAGAAAGTCCTTTCTGTCAGATGAACTATTTAGGTTTTTTTTTTTTTTTTTTTTTTTTTTTTTAATGCTGTTGACAATTTTGGTGAGTAGAGAGGTGCTTTCTATTCCATTGACTAAGATTTTCTTTTAGAGAAAGTAAGCAATATTCAGAGTCATTGCTGTAAGTTTTGCTTGAGTGCTTGCTTCTTAATTCATATTTTATGCCATGCTTTTTCACACAAAGCACTTAAGGCATGCTCTAGAATCCATAGGAAATGAATATATGTTAATTAGCTTGCATTCAGTTATTGTAAATTCAGCAACTCTTTATTTCTGTTGGTTTATATTCTAATATGATTTGCAGTTCTAGTGTGGTATATTTAGTACATGGTCTTTAAGGTATAGTAATTTATATTTTAATTATACATTAATTTATATAGAATAGTACAATATGATAAATGTTTTCTGCAGTGTAAATTTATGTTTACATCCTGACTCACAACTGGGAGACAAAGCAATTTGGATCAAGCAAAGCATGCAGATATATGAATTGCTTAAAAAATCTGTAGTTTTATAATTCTAGTTATATAAGATGACATTTTAAAAATTGAAGGCTAATTTTAGAGAACATGAAATTGATTTTTTCTAGCCTTTTGTAAAGTACAATGAATAACTGTTATCAAAACAACTTTATGTTAAATTTGTTTGACTAGAGTATTTTTCAAGCCTCTGCTTTTTCTTCAAGCGTTTCTGTCCATAGATCACATGATAAGATATCAAATCACCTCTCACCAATCATGCAAAGCAAAAGATTTTAACAATTCTAAGCATTTATCTCTCACAAGAGATGTTATCTCATGCTGTTGAATCTTCCAGTGCAAATTAGGTTTCTTTCTCATTCTATGCCAGCATCTAAAGAAATAAAAGAGAGTACAAAACTTGTTAACTGGAAATGGTCATGTTAAATATTTTTTCCTTCTCTGTTCTTACATCTTTATCTTTCCATCAAAAGCAAAATAATACCTGAAGTTTTGTAGTATTTCAAGCAGAAAACGTTTAAAATATTTTTTTCAAAAGAAGGTAGTATTTTCCTACGTGCAGAAGCAGCCCCAGCTAAGTTATTATGGATAATCTTCAAGCAATATCCAGACAGGATGGCCATTTTCGTATAAAAGTATTTCTGCAGAGTGAAAATGCATTTTTCTCTTGGAATTTTCAGGATAATTAATCTTCAGTGCACATAAGATGATTTAGGTAGATAACCTGGCCTCGTTAAACATGCTATGCTGTTTCTGACCATCAACATTATAACTCATCAGATTTCCAAAGCAAGGCTGCTTAAGTCAAAGGATTTTCATTGTGGATTCTTGACTGCTGATGGTTGGATGTCAGAGCTTGGAAGTTACTCTCCAAGTAACTGCAAAGCACTGTTCTCCAATCAGCATATATTATTGCAAGCAAGAACGACACTGTCAGAATTTCTATTTAAGTTATAACTCAGTCATTTCAACTTTGAGTCACACATGCTTAAATGTCTCAACTGGATTAAAAGTATGTTACTTTCTTTTCCCATCCATAATGGTGTTCAGGACAAAAATATATTCTTTTGATTTCTCTAATTATTCGTTCGGGATAGGTGTCATTGTTTTGTGACAAGATTTACTATCCACAAAGTGTTCCATGGCAGTTTTAATATGTTAGCCCCAAATTACAGAGTAATAGCTCTTAAATTGCAGGAAAAGTGTGGAGGCCTTTGGGTATGAAAGTAAAGGAAGAGAAATACATTTTTATTTTGGGGTTTTGATTGTCATTTGTTTTTTTGAGGAGAGTGGGATATGAATTGAGTAAGCAGGGATGTGTTTTTCTTCTAACTTTCAAGAAAAACTAGAAGGAAGAAATCACATACAGACTCTTCACCAACTTTAGCCCAAAGGTTCCATATTGTCAGTTGTTGAAGCAAAACAGGAGGCCCTCTATGTTGAGATTTGGCCTTGTTGCAAATAGGGAACAAAACTCTCCTCAGACCATGCATCCAATTACTTTTAAAGCTGAAATGAAAATCTGTTTTCAAAATTGTTTTAAAGGACAAAATCCTATTATTCTTGTGAGAGAACATAATTTAGTAAGAAGAGCATCAAAATGGAACCTGAGAGTCCCCATTTTAATTTCTTCTTAGGAAATAAATTAAGCAATGCATCAACTTCTCTATGCCTCAGTTTCCTCATTTCAAAATCGTAGAATTGTGCTAAAGACTTTTAACATCTTAGCTAGTTTTAAATTTGTTTTCTTTCTATGTGCTGGATATTTAAAATTAGCCAATATAAATACAATGTGGATATTTAAAGTGAAAATAATTTACCACAAAAATTATAATTTAAAAAGTTGTTTTAAATCCATATAAGAATTGTGGGTAAGAAGAATGTTGAATTGCAAGAAGGGAAAGCAATTATTGACATTGCAAAAAGAAAAAAAAATCAGTCATAAACACAATTGATTTTTATCCTCTTGATTATTTGGTTTGTATGAATTATAATTTCAGACTGTATTTTCAAAACTAATCATAAAAGAGTCTAATAGCTAGCAATAGATAGCTTCTAAAATTGGGCCAAATAGAATTTCCTACACATTTAGAATCAAACAATTCTCGTGGTTAATATTATTTTCTTCAATGGATAGTCTGCATACGATGTCTTTCCTACTCTGCTCTCTCTCTCTCTATTTAAAATTGTTTATACTTTTGCATGAAAACTACACAGACTCTGATTGGTGGCCAACATAGACAATTGTATAAACTGAAGTGCACTTTCAACAGTAAAAATCGCTGGATCTTATTAGGAAAAGCACTGGGTCCTATAGAGACTCTTGGGATGCTGGAAGTATTCTTATATTTTCTTCTCTTGCTCCCATGATATTTATGTTACATTCAAACTCAGCATGTTGACATACATAAGTCTTCTGAGCCAAATGTTTTGAGTAGCATTTTCCAAACCTCATACAGGAATCAAATAATTTAAGAAATGAGGTATCCGTAGTCTCTGTGTCTGAACATTTGGTGCCCAGTCTATAGTACACCCCCCAATTAAGACAAATCATTGCCAACTTTTGCCCTGAAATTGAGTAATGGGAACTGGCTGAGGTGTATTTCATGCATACTTCTAGCATAGCTAATATCATAACTCAGACAAAAATTGGTTTGTGTGCCTCACTCTTCCAAGAGACTAAGCCTTGTGAGTAGAGGAACCAGTATTCCCAACTCAGTGTCATCTGCTGAAAAGCGTCTCAATATATATTTAAAGAATATATGTAGTTCTTTGATTTCATTAAAAATGTGCCCCTAAAAGCCAAGTCATAAACACAAGGACACTATGTCATCTCCACTGGTCCTCTTTGACTTTATTTTGCAAATATGTGTCGAGTGGACACTGTTCCCAGTACTGTTTAGCTTCCAGTAATAAAAGCAAAATTAACCATATGGAGTCCTTGTCCTACACAAACTCAAGATGCAGTGAGAAGAAGAACATAAAGATTGATTGAAGAAAAAAATGGCTATAGATGTATATAAAGGATATTATGCCAGAATTAAAAAACAAAAGACAGCTTAGCCTTCAAACCAAGGTTTGAGACTTTGTGAGCAAAGCGCATGATCAGAATCTTCTTTTTAATCTCCTAAAATCGTCCCTAAACTCCATGCTTCTCATCCCTTAACCTTCTAAACACATTATTGTGCATAGTTTCTTTTTTGCACAAATGACATTTTAATATTTTAACCATTGAATTTTGAAAGATCAATTCAGTTCACTTGCTAGTTATTTTGAATCCAGCCTTAGTAAAGAACTGCCTAAGAATTTGTAGTTTTCATGTCTCTATGTGAACAAGAATGTCACCTAAGTTAACATAAGTCTCATTAAACACTGAAAAACAGAAACTGGCATAGGATACTCTATAGTAGCATAGGATAACTCCAGGTTCTCAACCACACATATGCCTGTATACATCTTGTTTCCCTTACCCTGTTACAATTTTTCTGCCTTCTCTTTCTGGACAACTCATTCGTACATTAACCTCCACAAACATTATCACTTTCTATGAACTTATGTAACAGCTTCAGGATCCTGCATAAAATTATAATCTTTTCTTCCCTTTCTAACACTTTGTATGTACTCTCGGTCAGAGAATACTTACTGAGAGCCTGTTTTGTTTAAAGCACTGCACCAGGAACAAAGAGCCATTTCAGCTCTAGAGACAGGGCTGTTTTAGGCCAGAATGCGGAGCCTAGACTTACTGGTTATTTGCAGCCAGTGTCCATTCTGAATGTTCCATGCCCTTACCGTACCAGTTAGTTAAAGATTTTGAATGTCACCCTTATACAATGCATAAAGAGTCCCTGGGCATTTTCAGACATGCCATTCCTGTTTCTGTCCTTGAAGCTGCACTGTTGCACCTATATGGCAAATTTCTTGATAAGAAAGAAGCTTGATTTTGTCTCTTTTTTTTTTCTCAAAGTTTTCCAGGGGAATGTCAGTTCCTGTTTTGTGAATCCTTCAGGAACTAACACTGGGAAAGCAATGTAGGAAATTGCTCACGCAAATGAAGCAACGTTTGGTTCCTATAACTATTCAGAGAAGACTAGCAATGTGAAACAAGTATTAATGAAAGAGGTTGTCCAAGCATAGAAGCCATTTGTTCAGCCTCATCTCTAAATGTATATATAACTTCTAAGTCCCAGAGATCTAAGAATGCTTGGAAGAGAGTTGGGAAAAGTGAGAGAGTAAGAGAGAATGAGAGAGAGAGAGAGAGAATGCATGCATGAACATCTGATCTAAATATGTGATTTTAAAGTATCTTGTATCTATGTAAATGGAACAAAGTTCAGAGTTTTTATTTCCTGGTTTTAAATAATGATAATAGTTAAAATTATAGATGCTGGAGTCAGATCTCATCTACAGTATCTAGAAGCTGAGACATTAGGCCCTTAAATTATGTTACTAAGCCTCTCTTTCCACAGATAGATTTTACCTAAATTAAAGAGGTAAGTATTATTTGTCTACCACTTCCTGTGTGCCAGGCATTGCTGCTTGAATTATGTGTTAATTAATGTACTCACCACACAACAATCTGATTACACATGAGAAACCGAGGCTTAGAATTACTCATTTTGCCTCACCCAATATGTTATCCTGGTGGTCAGACCCCAGAGCCTGAACCCCAAGTACTGTGCATACTGCTGCTTCATGTGCATTATAAACGGGGTTTTATTAATAACAGTTCTGAAACAGACCTATTGTACCCTAAGAATTTTATTGTAAGTTACACAACAAAATGTGACAAAGTGTTAGTTTTGCTTTCTTCCTGGCACAAATACTACTTCATATGTTGAATGGTACCCTTTTTTTTTTTTTTTTTTTTTTTTTTTTTTTTTTGAGGAGGAGTAGTCACTCTGTCACCCAGGCTGGAGTGCGGTGGCACGATCTCTGCTCACTGCAAGCTCCGCCTCCCAGGTTCACGCCATTCTCCTGCCTCAGCCTCCCGAGCAGCTGGGACTACAGGCGCCCGCCACCACGCCTGGCTAATTTTTTGTATTTTTAGTAGAGACAGGGTTTCACCGTGAGCCAGGATGGTCTCGATCTCCTGACTTAGTGATCAGCCGGCTTCGGCCTCCCAAAGTGCTGGGATTATAGAGGTGAGTCACCGTGCTGGGCCGAATGATACCTTTTAAATATCAGACACCTTTTTCTTTTCTCTTAACACTTTCTGGAAAACCAAAAGGACTTTTTCTTTTTTCCCCCTGCTTCTAAGCAATCAACACTGTTTTACAGAACATGTCACTAATTGTTAACTAGATTCGTCAGGCAGATGAAGGATTTCTTATATTCTCTGTAGCTACAGAGCATATATAAAATGTATCATTGTAGTGTAAAGTATCAGGAGTCCAGGTTTTCATATGCAGTTCTGTGAAGTAGTGAAAGTTGTCTCATCTGTCTAAGGTTTATGTTCCTCATGTGCAAAGTGTAGAGTGAGTTCATCCACAAGTGACACTTTCAGCTCTCAGCTCAATGATTTTGTAGTTTAGCAAGTAAAGTCTTAGGAAGGAATATTACATGCAGCTCAGTAGGATAATTCAGGTTAGCCAAATACAGAATCATCTACTTTTTTAAAGTTATTAGATCCACATCACTAGAAATATTCAAAAGAATTCCTTGCCAGAGGTCACTTAGAAGTTACAACTGAGTTAAGAAATTGTACTAGCTCTTAAAGAAATTGTACTACCCTGAGTTTCTTAACTAGCTTGTATGAACGATATGCATATATAATAAGCAGTATCTTAAAAACTAGCACAGGTTATATTCACATTTCTTAATCTAGGAGGAAAATAAAACAAAACAATATCTCCATGTAGACTGAAACCAAGGCTCCAATTGCTCTGTGAATTCTGGCAGCAAAGCAATAGGAAAATAAACCCAAACACCTGCTGTGTGTTTATGTAAATTAAGTTTAGGAAGGATTATTTCGCTCAAATGTCCCAGGTAATGGTGGCTCAATAATTCTGGCTTTATTGGTAACTAGCATAAATTTGATCTGTGTTTTTTAAAATGTAGTCCTCAAGCCATCTGCATCAGAATCACTCTATTAAAATTGTAGATCCCTGGGCTGCAAAAACTTTTGAATCAGAATTAATCTCTCTCTCCCTGTTTAAACAAGTATTCTTGTCAGTTGTTTTAGAACATTTTGACAAGGATGCACAGTAAATGGTACATTGTAGATAAATTGTCTCCTTTTGAGGAGGGACTAGAAATAGCTGCACAAACCATGAGCATGCCATTAAAATCATTCTAGTCCAGGAGTTCAAGACCAGCCTGAGCAACATGGCAAAACCCAGTCTCAAAAAAAGACACAAAAATTAACTGTGCATGGTGGCACATACCCGTGGGGCCAGCAACTCAGAAGGCTGAGATGTGAGGATTGCCTGAGCCCAGGAGGTCAAAGTTGCATGAGCGGTGATTACACCACTGCACTCCAGCCTGGGTGACAGAATGAGACTCTCTCTAAAAGAAAAAAAAAAAAAAAAAATCATGATTAGAAAGATGAACTGCAAAGGTCATCTGAGCAGTAAAATATTGAGATGGCTTTATTTATAATTTATTTAACATTTAGGGAACATCTAAGAAGCCTCAGGCTGTGTGATATTAAATGGCAGTCATATCACTTCTTCAAGATGAAAATGAATTTTTTTTAATAACTAAAATAATTTTCTCTTTAATTGTCAGAATTATTATTATGGAAATGATGAGTGCTCCACTTTTTCTTAATCTGAACACCAGTATTTCATTTGCCATTGCTAAAATGTGTGTACTGTTATGAAAATTTAACATAGTGTTTTTTTTTTTTTTATATGAGTCATTCAGCTGGCTAGTTACATTTATTTTAAAACTTCGGTTTTTGGGTTTTTTTGTACAGGATTTTTAAAATTTCCTCCAAAGGATTTTCCAATTCTAAGTCTGCCCTACAGTTAAGACAAAGATTATATATGGTGAACCATTGTCATCTAGAAGGGACCACTGTCATCTAGAAAAAATAGTCAAATGACATGACCCAGCCTTAACATTCAGAGTCAATTTCTGGTCCAGGTACACTAAACGGTCTGCCAGTGAGCCTAAGCCTCTTACAAAGAGTGAGGTAATCAAGATGATTATAATGCCCAACCTATATTAATGTAATTATCCACTACAACACAAACAAATTATCTCTAAAACTCAGTTACACTTCACAGATCTTATTTTGCTCATAAAATCACTGGCCTCACCCACATCACCCACACCCTAAACTTCATATCATCCAACATGACACATAATAATTTAGGCACAATCACGCCTAGTCCATCTCAACTGTACCCCACCCCACTCCACCACACAGAACGTCAGACTCACTGGGCAGCATAAACTCACGTATATTTGCAAATAAACTATTTTAAAACTTTAGCCCTCACCACCTTTCTTGCTGTTGTGTTTGGTTCTTTCTAGTTTAAATAGTTCCATTCTTATGACTGTTTCTTGAACAATTCCTAGATGAGGAATAAATATTCCATGTGACTAAGAGATGTGAAGAAATGATAAATACCTTTTCTGACCTTTCAAAAGGTAACATAATGAGGAAATGAGACATATAGAAACAAATTCCCCCAAAAATGTGGACATAGGATTACATTCTTAATAAGTTTGCCTTTAAATAGCCAAGTGTGTAATAGAGACAAAAATCACATTTACAAAAGATTTCTGATATAGAGATAGATTATGAAAAGACCTCTAGACTGAACAGATTTTAGATAGGTGAAGGGGAGAATGAAAGGTACTGAAAGACAGAGTGAAGACACAGATTGAGCAGAGATTGAGAAATGCTGTTGCATGTTTAGGGAAAACGGGAGATATTGGTATGAGAGTGGAGACAGTATTACCCGGGGAGATGAGTTTACATAGATGTTTTAGAATCAAATCAGAGCACACTTTGGTTGACATGCAAGATGTTTAACTGAGTGTGATCAGTGATGGGTGCATTTTTGGAATAAAAGATTACCATATTAAAATTTTGCAGATTGTTTTAGTAACATTCGAGGAGGAAGAAAAGTAATAATTGAGATGTGAGGAAGGGGACAAAAGCCAAGCATTAAGATTACTGAATCCATTAAAAGCAGGGAGGATGATGGTGGTAATAGCAGCAGAGAAGTGGCTGGAATGAGGTAAATACAGAATAAAACCCCACTGGGGCAAAATATTCCTGGAGTGATGAGCAGTACATGTCACAATCTCCAATTTCTTTCTTTCTTTCTATTCTTTCCTTTCTCTCTCATCTCTCTCTCTCTCTCTATCCTTTGCTTTCGAGTGAATTTCTATCTTTGATTACTAAATGTAATTCTATCTCCATGTCACCTGGGGAGGAATTACCCAAATGGATTGAGTTACTTCCTTTCACAAAGACAATACTTCCCCACTACAAGATGAAATTTGGTGTTTTGTTTTGTTTTGTTTTGAATTTATGTGAATTTACTTTCTCTCTCTCTCTCTAAACTCTAACTTTGTAAATTTAGGTAGTGCTTCATTTCAATAACCAGAAGCCAGTATATCTAAGGGTGAGACGTGTAAATTGGATAATAGAGACTTTCTGTCCACCACATAAGCCTCTCATTTTCTCTAGGATAATGATAAGAAATAGTGGAAGACTGTCAGATGGGATCTTGACTAAGTATGAAACTACCAGTTGTGTATTGGCTAAGTAAAACTTAGAGTTACATCTTCGTTCACTCAAGCTAATTTCTGATAATTAACCAAAATATGCGGGAGTGCCAAGACGAATTAAGCACGTAAGGTAGTATTTTATAGCCTCCTTTGGAAAGGATATCCCTTCCCACTATTCTTTATCACCTGGCCCAATTCAGCAGTTTTAAATAAGCATTCAAAAGTGCTGGAGTTTCACCCTTTTAATGAGGTTTTGAGAGGGCTATCTTAAAGGACACAGGGTGGGCGGCGGGGGCAGGGGAATGAGACTAAAGGCAAGCTAGGAGAAATTAATAACAACTGCAAAAGAGAAAGGCCTTTTATTTAGTTGGCTTGCATTTCTCTCATAGACTTTCTCACTGTTTTTAGCCTAAGTTAGGACCTAGGGTTACATCTGTCTGGAAAGAACCATTAGAGCAAGGAGATAATTGTATTGTAGTTCTCTGACTTGTGACTGTTTCAGACTGTGGAGCTGCCAGCAGAGATTTTAGGAGGAGACAGTCCCCCTAAGGAGGAGAGAGACAAAGCAGTATGTTACAAACCCATCAAATTCATCCAGTCCTTCCCTTTCAGTGTGTGTGTGTGTGTGTGTGTGTGTGTGTGTGTGTGTGTGTTGAATCTCCTACCAAAAACTTAAACCCAGGAAGGTTTAAGTTTCAATGAACATTAATTGTCTCCAACCACCTATCGTGTGTTTTATGAAAAGCCATGAAAAATATTCTCAGAGAGGACACATCACTCTGGAAAGTTCTAAATATGAGTAATAGTGTATCTCCAAAACCATCAGAATCATTTTTCTCCTTCATGACTAATATAATACAGGCTCCTCCTTCACACGAGCAAAATCATTATTGCACAAGAATACTTTTACTCATACGTGCTCAGTGTTTTCTGTATCTTAGAAAGACTACCAAATTTTCAATTTTCAGCAGACACATTCCAGAGATAATATTATCTGGCCCATCTGTTTTATGGTTTTAAGGTACTTCTATTTTGTAAAGCAAGATGTTAGTCTTTCCAATTTTACTTGTTTACTTGTTACATTTATTTACTTATCTAGTCTTTCATTTTTAGCCCTTGACCATATTCTGTACTCTGACAGCAGCTTCAAATTGGTTTACTTTGTATATTACAAGAATATTTAAAAAAAAAGAAAAGAAAAGAAAAGAAAATATGCCCTTGGTCCTGAAAGTTTAATTATTTTAAAATGTAATAATGCCTACCCTGTGTGAATGTTAAAGCTGGCCTTGTCTCACTCCCATATCCCTTTGAGTGTATTAAACCAAATAAGAATGTCAAACTTTCCCAAGCAGCCTTTGGTCTCTAACCACAACCCTTAACAGCATTTCCATTATGTCCTTCAATCCTTTCATCTCTAGTAAATCCCTGCTTCCTCAGGTGAACATTTGCCTTACTTTGAAAGAATCTGCAGCCCTCAAAATGTGGTTGTTCATAAATGCCATCACTTCACAATTATGATTTCCCTGGTTACAAAATGCAAATCAAAACATCAGTGGACTTTAATATCTGATACAGGCTTGGTTTTTAATAACTCTAGGAGGTTTTATATCTACTTTCAATATAAAATTCTTCTTTTTTTTTTTTTTGAAACAGAGTTTCCCTCTTGTTGCCCAGGCTGGAGTGCAATGGCGCGATCTCGGTTCATCACAAACTCCGCCTCCCGGGTTCAAGTGATTCTCCTGCCTCAGCCTCCTGAGTAGCTGGGATTACAGGCATGCGCCACCAGACTCGGCTAATTTTTTATTTTGAGTAGAGATGGGGTTTCTCCATGTTGGTCAGGCTGGTCTTGAATTCCCAACCTCTGGTGATCCGCCCACCTCGGCCTCCCAAAGTGCTGGAATTACAGGCGTGAGCCACTGCGCCTGGCCATAAAATACTTCTTCTTCTTTTGTTTTTTTTTTTGAGACGGAGTCTCATCCTCTCACCCAGGCTGGAGTACAATAGCTTGATCTTGGCTCACTGCAACCCCTGCCTCCCTGGTTCAAACGATTCTCCTGTCTCAGTCTCCCAAGTAGCTGGAATTACAGGCATCTGCCACCACGCCCAGCTAATTTTTGTATTTTTAGTAGAGATGGGGTGTTGCCATGTTGACCAGGCTGGTCTCAAATTCTTGACCTCATGATTCGCCCACCTCGGCCTCCCAAAGTGCTGGGATTACAGAGGTGAGCCACCACACCTAGCCCATAAAATTCTTAAAGAAAAGCCAGTAAATACAATAATATGGGAAACATGTTTGGTTGCCATTGACAAAGTCTTGTTGACTATTTTTATCTCATTCTTGACAGGATTTAGAACAAAATTCATGGTTAAACAAGAGTAAACAATTATGCCACTTGATTTTTCAGATTAATAAGTAAAAATTATTTTATTTCATTAAAAATAATCAGTATCTTATCAGGAAAATGGGTAATTATTAAACATTTACCCAGTTGAGTGTCATAAGTAATAGCAAGTCATTTAAATCTATGTTGTGCTTGCCTGTAAATAGTTGTTTCCATTGAAAATATATAGCATTAGGAGATATATACCTAATGTAAATGATGAGTTAATGGGTGCAGCACACCAACATGGCACATGTATACATATGTAACAAACCTGCACGTTGTGCACATGTACCCTAGAACTTAAAGGATAATAAAAAAGAAAAAAGACCAAAAGACAAAAAAAGAAAATATACGGTTATTTTAATACATGGGTGGGGCCGGGCGCGGTGGCTCAAGCCTGTAATCCCAGCACTTTGGGAGGCCGAGACGGGCGGATCACGAGGTCAGGAGATCGAGACCATCCTGGCTAACACGGTGAAACCCCGTCTCTACTAAAAATACAAAAAAATTAGCCGGGCGTGGTGGCGGCGCCTGTAGTCCCAGCTACTCGGGAGGCTGAGGCAGGAGAATGGCGTAAACCCGGGAGGTGGAGCTTGCAGTGAGCCGAGATCGCGCCACTGCACTCCAGCCTGGGCGACAGAGCGAGACTCCGCGATAAAAAAAAAAAAATACATGGGTGGATTTTAATTTTGAAGACTTTAATCCACATTAAACATAAAATATTGATAAATAAGTAGGCATTTATCGTATCTTTCTTTAAAAGCCTTCTATATACAATAGATATGAGAAACAATAGTTAGCTTAATTTTCTTTATTGCAAGAATTAGAACTAGTATCTATATAGGTAGCCCTAGGTTATTTTCTCTGGGTCAGTTTTATAGTAGAGTAAAATCTTGACACTTCATTACAATTGTCATTTTAATAAAAACTATAATTAGAAGCCCTTATCCCTGGTTTCTTCTTTTTCCTGACCTATTTCCCCAGATAATTTGGCCCATTGCTGTCTGTGGAGTGCTCCAGAAAACATCTTATAAATGAATTGGTACTGATTAGCAGGCTTTTTGATGTCAGGACAGGACCAACCTCAGTCATCAATGGAAGACTTTCTTCAGGAGGCAAAATAAGATTTTTCTTCTTTCTTCTTTCCCTTTTCTCTTTTTGTTTTTCTTCCTTGCCTCCCATCTCTAGGAGGAAATATGACTTGTATTTCAGCCAAATTTGGAATATGGTGGTACATTAAAAAAATTTCACCAAGTGTACATTTTCATGCACTAGACTATTCTCAGAAATTGTCTACTGGAGTTTCACTTTGGCGCTCATATTATTCATTTTGTCCTTTCCTCTTCATAGTGCGAGTCATGGAGGTTTTGTGTAGGTTTGTGACTCTTTATTATGCAGCCTAAGCCCGCAACTTTTCCCCTTCCCTAGTCCTCTGAGGATCTCTGGAGTGACATCTGATCAAGTTCTTTTAATGTTTTAAGAATTCTGAACAATTGTATTTTCCCATGCTGGCCATTTTGAAATGAAAATCATCTGGTGTTAAAATAACATGGTGGAGAGCGTTGCATATATAGTGACTGAGAGATGCATGCTCCTTAGCTTCATATAAATCTAAAACTTTTCAGCTGGTTATTTTTCTTCCATACTCAGAATTTTCTTTGATGTTTGGCCGTGTTTCATAAGTATCACTCAAAATTTGTTGCAGTGAACTAAATATTATATGTATGGCCCAATTAATAGAGGAACATCCTGTTAAAAATCTGAGTTCATTGAATCCTGACTCCCTTATCTTAAGATTACATAAGAAAACATCTCATAAATGAATCAGTACTGATTAATATCCAGGATAAATGGTTTTTTCAGTCCTGCCTCTTCCTCCAGAATGCTGGGTTTGACCTTGGAGAACAAATCTTCCCTTTCTGATCCTTAATTTCATCATCTGAAAAATCATGATTATATAAGTCACTATTTTCTAAACATTATTTCCACACTGAAATTCCACTTTAAAAATTATTTAAAGCCTCACAAAGGAGAAGCTTAACATCCTGTTTAATAGCCCATACAGCCTTAGTATCAAACGAAAGTAAACATGCTTTTATATGATAATATTTTTATATTGAGAAGTACTGTGATTTGGTGAGAAAGTTTAGATTTGGTTCAAATGTGCATATGTTTAAATTTTTTTCTTAGCTATGTGATCTCAGGCAAGTTTTAAACTTTCTGAGCTTTGATTTTATAATTTGCAAGAAAAAATATTGGAATGATAATATTTTAAAAGTTGTTATGGCTTTTAAAACATCTACACCATTATCTGGCAATATTTGGCATTCAATAAGTGTTTTTTTCTCTTCCTAATACAATATACTTCTTTTGTTTTAGTAATATCTGTAATAAAATATATCAATTCCTAAGTAATGTACTACATGTAAGTAACTGTTGAAAATTCAAGATATTTATTTTTCCTCTTTGGTAAATAACAAAGACACAGTTTTCACTGATGTAAAATAAGGAGATGATAATGAAAAGTCCATCTTGAAGGGGGTGAGAGAAATTAATTATTATGACCGGGCGAGGTTGCTCACACCTGTAATCTCAGCACTTTGGGAGGCCAAGGCGGGTGAATCACGAAGTCAGGAGATCGAGACCATCTTTGCTAACATGGTGAAACCCCCTCTCTACTAAAAATACAAAAAATTATCCGGGCATGGTGGCAGGCGCCTGTAGTCCCAGCTGCTCGGGAGGTTGAGGCAGGAGAATGGCGTGAACCCGGGAGGCGGAGCTTGCGGTGAGTCGAGATCGCGCCACTGCACTCCAGCCTGGGAGACAGAGCGAGACTCCGTCTCAAAAAACAAACAAACAAAAAAGAAATTAATTATTGTTTCTGGATATTAATAAAAACAGTTTTATTCTTAAACAAAACCACAAAGAAACCACGTGTAATATTTAGAACTCTTCAAGTTAATGACAATTTTCATTGGTGAGAAAAGATTAGTGAGGCATCAGATGGCTGAATGAGTGATCCTTAAAAAAAATTGGGAGGCCGAGGCGGGCAGATCACGAGGTCAGGAGATTGAGACCATCCTGACTCACACCGTGAAACTCTGTCTCTCCTAAAAGTATAAAAAATTAGCCCGACGTGGTAGCGGGCACCTGTAGTCCCAGCTAGTTGGGAGGCTGAGGCAGGAGAATGGCGTGAACCCGGGAGGCGGAGCTTGCAGTGAGTCGAGATGGCGCCACTGCACTCCAGCCTGGGCGACAGAGTGAGACTCCGTCTCAAAAAAGGAAAAAAGAAAAAGAAAAAGAAAAAAAAAAAAAATTTGGTACTACCTGAAATTGAAGCTGAAGCTTTGACTGATAATTTGTTTAATCCTTTCGTCAAATAAGGAAATAGTAAAGATGAGAATAGACAATGAGATGATCAGTATTACAAATATCAATTCTGATAGGTTCTCCCAGCCATAGACCAAAAGTGGTTTGACTTTTGCAATATAATCTGATAATAGAAAACGTATTTTCTTCTGTATCATACCAGGAATTTTTGCACTCTCAAGCATCGCTCTACTGACATGCATAATACGGCAAGCACTATCATATGATCTGGAATGCCAGTCTTTATTTTATTCTCACTATCTAATAGTGTTACTTATCATTTCACTTAGATGTGTTTTGATTTCCAATTAAATTCAAAGGCCTTGAAGTCAGGGACTATATCATTACTATTTTGTATCTCTCCCACCTGGTCACAAGCATGTGTAAAATGAATAAATTCTTACTGAACCTGATTTTTCAATAGTAAATGCACATTCCATGCACTGCTTAATATTACCTAGTAGCAAGTTTTTGTCCACAGCTATCTGATATTGTTTATTGTCCTCTTCACTAATGTGGCATCCCATTCCCCACCCTGACACTATGGTGGGACATAGCAATAAAAAAGAATTTTTGTCACAGCGTTTTTAACAGTTTCAACACCTGTACCCTAGGTGCTTTCCCTTTGTTATACTGTTAGACTAGCAACGTTAACAGTTTTACGGAATGAGGAGCCTTCTGATTTCTTTGTTGCTTTATATATAAGATTAAGATGCTTCTTGCTTTAAGACAGAATGTCAATATTCACTTTACATATTACAAATCTCACATAAAACAATTAGGCATAAAAGTATTCAACATGACTACACTGGAGCTTTCTGGTAACAAAATACACATTTTTCTAAATATAAGACTAATAATTTAAAGTCATAATAATCTGAAATATGCTACATCATTATCAAAACTAAGATGGTACAAGTAATATAAGTTGTTTTTTGTCTGTTTCTTGATTTTTTTTTTTTTTTATGAAGCACATATTTAGTTACTGGGGGAAAACATGGGATTTCCTTCCGTGATTAACAAAATTTAGTCTAGGCAACGGATACTGACAGACATAAAATGAAGCTGAACATGAGCATTAAGAATTATTTCTAACTCCATTGTTCATATTGTGTTTTCTCCAATTGATCCTCAAGAGAATAAAACACAAGTCTTGCAAAGAAACATCGAGTATCATACCCACTCAAATATATATGATTCATTCATTGTTGAGTGAGGAAAAAAATCAAAGCCCGCTAATACCTACATTTGAAACTATTTCTGTCTTTCTAAAGGTTATCCAATTTTTAAACAATTGTTAAATTTTTAAAAGTGGGATCAATTTTCATTAATTTCTATGGACTAAATAGAAATTTCTATCACAATTTGAATTTACCTATGAATCTCTTTAGCTATTTATTTAGTAATTTTTATTTTTTTGAGACAGAGTCTTGCTCTGTCACCCAGACTGGAATGCAGTGGCACAATCTCAGCTACTGCAACCTCCGCCTCCTGGGTTCAAGTGATTCTCCTGCCTCAGCCTCCCGAGTAGCTGCGACTACAGATGCGTGCCACCACACCCAGCTAATTTTTGCATTTTTAGTAGAGACGGAAGTTTCACCATGTTGGCCAGGTTGGTCTCGAACTCCTGACCTCGTGATCCACCTGCCTTGGCCTCAAAAAGTGCTGGGATTACAGGCGTGAGTCACCGCGCCTGGCCCATTTATTTATTTTCAATCATGAACGTTTAAAAGAAAAATAGAGTTCCAGTGTTTGGGACTAATTAACACTCCCCCCATTCCTTTCTTTCCTTGTTATTTGTAGATTATTATTAATGTCATCATCAACAATAAAGATCAATAATCTATTTGTGAAGCATTTTAAAGCCACCAGAAAGCGTTGTATCACTTGAAGGCTTTATTAAGTTTATTGACAGTAGATTATTGTTGGCAACCGTATTTCATATTTGGATGCCAAGATTTATGACAGATTTAGGTACAAAGGAAATGAATTTGATGGGTAGCACATGAAGCTTTGAGCTGCATGAAAAAATATCATGATTTTTCATATTACCGTCTCACATTGAACTATCTGGTGCCTTGCAGCCCAAGGTTGAAGCAAATATTTTATTAGAAATCAAATCAATTTTAGACAATAAAAAGGTCATATTCTACCAGCGAATAAAATACAAGCTCTTCAAAGAATCCTTTTTAAATTAATAGAATATATCAGTTTATGTATTATAATACAGCTTCCAAGAATAATAAAAGATTCATTTTTCACTCTCCTTAACCTTCCTACTTAATGTGAAGTCTTCTCATGCCAGTGTCAATCTGATATGAAAATGCTTTCTGTTGTATATCACTGAATTTTTCTTTTTTAAAAAGTGCTACTCTCATTTACTTTTTGCCCACTAAAATGATAGTCAGAGTTCATATATTTTACACTTTAGAATGCCATTCACCATTGTTGGTGGCCTCTGTTCTATTTCTATTGGTACATGAACTCTATGTTAGAAGAGAATTGCAAGTAAACAGATAGGAGGAAGAAGTTCAAGAGTTCTGTTGTACCATAGATATGACCGTAGTTAATATCAATGTATTGTGCTCTTAAAAATCACTGAGAGAAGATTTAAAGTGTTCTTACCACACAAAACACGATAATTTTTTATGTGGGAAAATGTATATGGGATCATGTATATGATTAATTAGCTCAATCGAGCCATTCTACTATGTGTACGTATTTCAAAGCATCTTGCACATGAAAAATATATAATTATTGTGGATTTAAAATTTCAATTAATTTTGTAAAGGAGAGAATCATACAGGAGCAGTGTGCAAAAGGGAGTGTGAAGAGAAAAAGAGAAATTAGGAGGAGGCTTTCTCTAGCCCCATTGTCTCTTTCATGTTAATCTCTCCTTGAGGAGTCTTCACAAGCATTTTCAACCAGTTCTCTCACTTTCAATTTCTCTCCCAGTTTCTGCTTATTTCTCTTCCTTATCCCACTTTTCCTGGCTCATACACTTATGCCCTATTTGTATTTTCTCAAGAAAACTTTCACCACTTTCTCTCCCATAGGAGGTGGAATTGTGGTACCATCCAAGCATGTCACCAAGGTTTGGCTTGATCTTCCCAACAGGGCTGTCATCTCCCTCAGACTCCTAATTTGGGAATCCCTTTTTATATTTCCTCCTTTTCAAAATAATTAGCAAAACAACTCTTAACCCATTGTGCAATACATATGACCTGCTGCATTATATATAAAATGCTATTATGAAGGACATCAGACTTGTGTTTTTTTTTTTTTTTTTTTTTTTTTTTTTCCAGTTACTTTACTGACCTCACCACATTTAACAGTAGCTGCATCCACTCTTTCCCTGGTATGATCTCTTCTACTCTCCCTCACATATCCAGAACAGGAAGAACACTTAAATCTACTTCTGATAGCACCTAGAGAGAGTACTGCAGAGTTGCGGAGGAATGTAGGCATTTTCTGTGACTCTGATTTTAGAGAGAATTAAAAATTTAAAGAAACATATTTCATTTTTTAAAGCATTAAACATTAATTTCAGGTGGGCTCTGACAGCCACATAACATAATCTGTCTGCAAAATCAAGTTTATCATATAGGTAAGTAATTGACAACATGCCTCTACTCTTGTCTGGACATCACCTGCCTCTTGTTAGGATCAAGGAAGTAGGTAGCTGCAGAGGGCATCTTTCACAGCTTAACTTTGGTCTCTGACTGCTTCCACCTAACACCATATTGGAGTTACATTGGCCAAATCATTTGAAAAGAATATTATCTAAGTAATCATACATACACATTTATGAGTAGATATAAATCTGTGTCTACATCTATAAGTGCATTTTTATCTTCATCTATCTAATCTAAAATTTAATTTTCTTTTTAATGGGAAAAAAAGTAGCAATTTGATTTTAAACTATAATTACTATGAGCCAAAAGATTTCTGATATTATTTGGACAAAGATGAAAATCAGTCTCTAAAAACTTGAGTGGAGGACTAGCTCGTTTTAAAGTCACTGAAGGGGTCAGCATCTAACTTTCAAATCAACTTTGCCATTTGTTTAATAAAAAGTTAACTTTAACTTAGGGAATTTCAAAGAAAAAGAGCTATTTCAAATTCAGAAAAAGAGCATACTTATACATTTGTATGATCATTCATAGCTTTATTTTTCATCCAACTTTATTTCAAATAGTGTTGGAGGGATTTCTTAACCCCTAAAATGTTAACATATTTTTGTTTCTAAAAGTATATGACTTAGTACAAATCAAGTGGCCATAATCAGTATGCATTTCTTGTAGAATGCATACTACAAACATAAGTGACATTTTGAAATATTTTAATTGCATGTTCAGAAGTGCTAGTGGATATGCCAAAGTGAGAATAAGATCCTGAAACTAATTAATGTGGCTTCATTTATCAAGAGCACTAGAGCTGTTATAAATACTAATAATAGCATTGTAACAGTATATTTCCATTTGTCTGTTGATACTCGCTGGGTACTGTCATAGTGCTCCACACCACTGAGTAGAAGAAAGGCTTTGTGTGGATTTCACAAAAAGCATTCCACATTTCTCTGTAGTAAATTCTGAGACCTTTTTACTGACACCTCTTGATCTGACATTAGTATCCCTAGTGCTAAGATTGATTGATTTCGAGAAACAACTGTGTTCATGTTCACAGAGTTGCAGGATTAAGGAAATTAGTAAAACACATTCCAAATTCAAACATACTAATTAATAAAAATATGTAAAATAGAAAAAAAAGGCCTTGCTATTCTTTGGGGGAGGTAAAAGTGAGCCCAGAGGAGGGGTTCACACACAAAGGTTAGTTTCCATATAAAATCTTGCCTCGTAACTAGAGACTGCTGAAACAGAAAAGACTTCAAAGTGGCATTCTTGGATAAAGGCCTGGCCTTCCTTTCTTATCCTTAAATATTTGAGAATCTTTGTCAGCAGAGTGTTTGTTTGACGCTTATTGTGAGAACATATGGAAAGAGCAATGGATTAGGAAGCCTATATTTGGTCTTGAATCTTCTGTTCCTTGGGAACGTTTTCTCCCAGCCAATTTTACTTCTCAGGTCTTTAGTTTCTTCACACATAAACATAAGGAAGTTGGACTCACTGACAGTATAGTTCTTTACAATTAACTCTAAAGACTGTGATTATGTGATCATTACTGTAAGATGACTGGTGCCCCAAAGAAAGAGTAAAACTTAAGGTTTAGAATTGTATGCAGGAGCAAATTGCCTGCCAATACGTAATTCCAAAAATTTGTGTGTCCTTGTGAGTCACCTCTAAAGGCGGCCAATTTGCTACTTCTACGACAATGAAATTTCTGGTTAAATATAGAAGAGACCATGGGCAATAAAGGTAATTCCAGTAGAATGTGGCAAAAGGAAGATTAAATAAAACGTTTATTTTATAGAAAGAAAGCCAGCCATATATGACCATAAACATGTGTAATGAGAAATGTCCCTGAAACTTTAGCTACATTTGTTTTCTGGGGCAAAAGGCTGGAATAGTAATACTATTAAAAAAAAGAAGGGGACATTTGTGCACTCTTTTATATTTCATCTTTTTGTTGTTGTTGTTGTTGTTGTTGTTGTTGTTTTGGACAGAGTCTTGCTCTGTCGCCCAGGCTGAAGTGCAGTGACGTGATCTCTGCTCACTGCAACCTCCGCCTCCTGGGTTCAAGTGATTTTCCTACTTCAGCCTCCCAAGTAGCTGGGATTACAGGTGCCTGCCACCACATCCAGCTAATTTTCATCTTTTTAGTAGAGATGGAGTTTCACCATGTTGGCCAGGCTGGTCTAGAACTCGTGAACTAAAGTGATCCCCCGACTTTGGCCTCCCAAAGTGCTGGGATTACAGGCATGAGCCACCATGCTCGGCCCTTGTATTTCATCATGCTTAGAAACTTCATTTGTCTTTGTTTGGAGTCAGAAGATCTACTAATTATTTATTAGATTTATATTTCGGTTCCTTTATGGGAAGCATTATAGATTATTACCTTCATTTTTTCAACAAATATTATTCCAGGCTAGGTTGATTATAGAACAGGCCTTGAGTTCAGATATTTTAACATCCAGTAAAATAGAAAGAAGATGGCTTAAGAAAGAGAATGACTTGGGTTTTAGTGGTGACTATGCAGTCAACTTACTAATTTTGTGATCTTGGATAATTTATTTAACCTTTTTGACTTTAAGTATTCCATTTTGAAAAATCAGCAAAATTTCTTACCTCCTGAGCTGTGACAGAGTGAAATGAAAACATTTGTATGAAGCATGTAGCATAGCACTTATCATAAAGTAGATGCCCATCAATACGTAGTTGATTTACCTTCAACTGACTCATCTTACCTTTGAAATAAGCACATTTCTCAATTTTTGAAATTTTAAACCTATGATTTCATCCTTGCTTTGCAGAAGGATGTATGACCCTGAGTAAACCATTGTCTTTTGGGGCTGCAGTGTTAATCTGCAAAAAGAAGGGTTTGAGCTAGATAATGTTAAATATTCCATTGTCTTTTCATTACATTTTATCTCTTTTGTTTTATTTATATTTAAAAGAACAACAATAACAACAAAATAGATGCACTACCATCCTCTGGCCCTGTAACCACCACGACATGTTATACCCGAGACTATCATAATTATTGTGACTTTTTAAATTCAAAGCTTAGTCTTTTGTAAGAATCACCTTGAAAAGTAGGATCTTTTTTACCTGAAATAGTTAAAAGACTTGAGATGGGTATTTTCAATTCTTTCTAGACCCAAGAAAAATTAATCCACGTACGGAATTCTTCTTTAAAAGTTGAAATTTTCCTTCTAGTATTGAGTCTGAGATATCTAACTTACAGTTTCTTTTGGCCTGCAATTGATTTCTCCTTGCCTGTTAAATGAAAACTACTGATTACATTAATATTCAGATCTGTCCTTTCTTCCCAAGAGGTCATTTTTAGTCTTTAAAAAAAAAAAAAAAAAAATTAGTCTATTTTCTCCTGAGAATAGAATTATTATTTCCCATGAAGATGCTTTGTAGCTATAAGTGCCTTTCTTAAACGCACATAGAAAAGCAAAACAACAAACAAGCAAGGTAAAAACCCACCTATTTCTACATGAGCATAAAATGATTCACTATTATATAGATATTGTAGCAAATCTGAAAAGTCAAACCAGTGAGAGATGTGTAGATAATCCTGGTTTCACCTCCTCCCACCAAGAAAAAAGTCTAATGACCTTATAATATCACTATGAATAAATGACTGAACAATGACAAAGGTGATCTTTGCACAATTTGATTTTTCTTATCTGAAATTTAAAACTGTTCTAATATAATTAGAATCCATTTGAAAATGTCTTTATCGTCCAGGCATGCTGGCTCACGCTTGTAATCCCAGCACTTCAGGAGGCCGAGGCGGGCGGATCACGAAGTCAAGAGATCGAGACCATCTTGATCAACATGGTGACATCCCGTCTCTACTAAAAATACAAAAAATAGCCGGGCATGGTGGTGGGTGCCTGTAGTCCCAGCTACTTGGGTGGCCGAGGCAGAAGAATCGCTTGAACCCGGGAGGCAGAGCTTGCAGTGAGCAGAGATCACACCACTGCACTCCAGTCTGGGTGACAGAGCGAGACTCTGTCTCAAAAAATAAATAAATAAATAAATAAAGGAAAAAAAGAAAATATCTTTATCTTTGTGCATAACATTCTACAATACACTGTGACATTTTATACCTACATGGAAATCACAGTATTCATTGATCGTAAATTAGAGAAATTGGCCCTTTTTCTTTTTCTTTTTTTTTTTTTTTTTTTTTTTTTTTTTTAGTCGGAGTTTTTCTTTTTCGCCCAGCCTGGTGTGTGGTGGCGCCGTCTCGGCACCCTGCAAGCTCCACCTCCCGGGTTCACGCCATTCTCCTGCCTCAGCCTCCCGAGTAGCTGGGACTACAGGCGCCCGCCACCATGCCCGGCTAATTTTTTTTTTTTGTATTTTTAGTAGAGACGGGGTTTCACCGTGTTAGCCAGGATGGTCTTGATCTCCTGACCTCGTGATCCACCCGCCTCGGCCTCCCAAAGTGCTGGGATTACAGGTGTGAGCCACCAAGCCCAACCGAAATTGGCCCTTTTTCTACTCCATTCCTTTAAGATTTTATGATAAGAAAGCTAATACATATTATTCTTCTATAGTACTCCAAAATTTTCTTAAAATCAAACAAACAACAACAAAAACAAAACTTAATCCAAGTATATCATGCAGTTAATTTACAGATCACCTAATAACAAGGTTAGGAAAAAGTAATAATTCATATCTATTTTATACCAGGTTTTTACTTGAAAATCTTTTTTTTTTTTTTTTCTTATTTACCCATTCCTAGTATGTCTTTTTTTAAAGGATACCCAGCTACTGCCTCAAAAGCTTCTAAGTACAGATGTCAAGTTGGCTCCATGAACCTCCTTTAATAGCTATAAAATGAGATGGATATTATTCATAGTATCTCTGGGAAGTTTTGCCATTAGTAATTCTTGAATTATTTTACATAATTTTAAATCATGAAAATGAGTTATAAAATAGTATTTTTCTCCCCTGTATTCTCAGCTTCTCAGATGGCTGAGGCAGGAGGAACACTTGAATCCAGAAGTTCTAGTCCAGTCTGGGGAACATAGTGAGAACTTATCTCTGAAAAAAATCAGTTTTCTTTTTTCTAGGTACCTATATAGAATTAAAATAAATGTGAATACATTTATTTCTTATATATTTTTGGAAATATTTTGAGACATAATAATACCATAAGAATATTTTTAAATATTAGTTGGAATGTGAAACAACAAAATAAAATATTGGTGCATAGTCATGCTAATGAAACCTAAGAAATGCTTTTCTTATTAGGGCAATTTAGGAGTGTGCACCAAGGAGGAAAGAACCCTGTAAGTATATTAGGGGATATTTAGTTTCTAGGGAGGATATTGTACTGCACATGGTGGTCACTCACCAGGTCACTGTCAAGATGAGACTGAGCTAAGGCAGTAATATAAATTATTTTAAAGGCCAGATTTGCATCTGCAAAAACATGCTATTCCCTAGAAAGCACACAGACATGAGTTGCATAAAAATACTCATTTATAAAAATTGTGTGTTTTATTCAGTTTGGCCATCCGAATCACCATGTGAGAAAGGAATATTAAAACATTAGACATTGTGGTAGGCAGATAGAAACTGCACGATAGTACCATGTGACAAAAAATGAGGGATGCATACTGTAGAAAACACATTATTTTGGCATGTTTCTGCCCACAACTCTATCAACTCCATTACATTTTTCTATATGATGAATTACTGAGAATAATTAGACTCAGAATATTGTAATATGTTAGATACATGGGTAGACAGAATTGTCACCTACATACTCTTAGTTATAAACAGTTGTAAACACTATAGTATGAATTAAACAGAATTCTCAGTTTATGAGAAGCCCAACATTTTCCATATGCACTGTCATATTCCATTTTTTTCTAATATTCATATTTCATTAGCATTTAGTACACAGGCCTTGGGTTTGTTGAAAAAGAAATATAAATATATTCAATTTCTATATTTGCGAACTATTTATCATTTAAGGTATCATCAAGGCCTAGTTAGTTTTGTTTAAGACACGAAATCCATTTAAATCCCACCTCTTTTACTTTTGATATGCAAATATTTTTACTTTGATGTTGTAGCAATACACATTGAAGTTTACAACATGAACTGCTAATGCTAATTTGATTACTTCTGTATTAGTGCTTAGTGTTACAAAAATAACAAGAGATTATTTTTTAAATGAAACTGGGAATGGAAGAACTCTTTCTCTGCAGGCCCTCTGCAATGATGGTAGTATTAATGCATGTACATTAATGCCTGACGATTCTCATAGAATAATGAATGTGATTTTGAAGGCAAATCATTCAAGATTTTTAGAAAAACTGACAGCTTGATTTCTCTTTTTTAATTGAGAGTTCATCAAAAAGTCCTCACCTTACTTTTCAACAGATCAGAGACTTCAAATCTACCTAAAATATTTATTGTAGATTATTTAGACCACAGTTTATTTTTAGCATTAAAAATGTTTTATGCGAAGCCAAGGTGCCTGAATTTGTGAATGCAAAACTTTGTGGATAGAAGTGAATCACAGTGGTTGTTGTCGTTTTTTAAAGAAACTTGTTTCTTACATTATTTAATTTATTTGATAAAGTCGAAGAGATTTCTCATGATCTGTCACAACAAGAATGGTGTAAATATCTGATTGCAAAACAAGCTAAGATAGGTGCACCTAAAACCTGTTGAAAAACAATTTTCTCTCTCTCTCTTTTTAAATAGTACTTATGAATGGTATCTCTCCAAATATATACATCTCACTAATATGTATAAATATATAATCTGTACCATATCCCAGTGATGGAGCTGCAGTAATATCTGCCACCTGTAGCGTGCCTGCAGCGTGCATGTTGCTTGTCTGTTTCTTGATGAAATGTCTGTGTAGTGTCTGTAATTTGCATTATGCCTGAAAGTCTCTATGCTCATTAACCTTTTACAGGTGCCGCACCATTCCAAGGAACTGCAGGTACTAAAATAATGGGCAGTACTTACAAAGTAGAAGCACAGAACCCTTGTGAGCTCTAACCTCTCCTTTTGCCTACCTTTAGGCAATGTTTTGGAGGTCGCTGGTCTAACACTCAATGAGTTAGAGATTCATGACCAAGCTAAGGAAGTGAAACAAAGGAGTAGCTAATGATTGATTAGGGGTTATGTTGTATATTTCCAACATAGCGCTGATTATCTGACACCATTCCCCACCAAAAAAATGTATAAATTTCAGTGAAAAGAGAGAGGGAGAGAGATTGATAAATATCAATGAATCATTACTTTATATACCAAATTGTCAAAAGTTTTGCCTCAAACTATGTCTAGAAAAATGTGTTAGAATTTATTCACATGGTACTGACTTTTCAAAGGGTTCCTGGTAATATATGTGGTACCTGGAAATAGAATACAGAAGTTAATCAGATTAGAATGTTGACAAATACAGACTAATAAACTGAAGGACTATATACAGCATTTATTACACTAATAAATATTGAGTTCTATTTGGCAAATTCTCTTTATGATTATAGTATAATTTTTATATAATGTAGTCAAATAAGAGCAAGCATTCAGCATTATTCTACATTTTTTCTTTACAAAATTTAAAAATCTTGTGCCTAAAGAGGAAAAAAAGCATGCAATGATAGCCTCAAGGAAGTTGAACAATGTGCATACATCTGTCTATGTGCCTATCTACATATGTATGTACACATACTATACAGACACACACTATAGATACACAATATGTATAGAATATATACACTATAAAAATGTTTTCAGCATGATAGCAACTTGAGTGATAGAGAAGTCTCTTCCAGAATGCTACTTACCATGATTTTGTGTTAATACATGTCAATTCCATGTGTGACAGAAAAAGAAAGAATTCTTACCCTTTCTATCCTGTGCTTTTGTTTTCTTTTTCAAAATAGTCACTTTGGTTTACGGATGTGTTCTTTTATATATGGTACAATGTTTAAGAAGAATATAAATCAATCTACCTTGGGTAAACACTTATTAAATAGCTATGAAATAGGCTTTGGCAAACCACTCCTATAATCCCACAGACTTGCTAGAGTTAGGGAATACTATTGTGATTATGAAAATCATTAATGCTATTAAAAATATGGATGTCAATGATATTCGCCTTTATCATTGAAACCATTTGCAAGAGCTAAAAGTGGGCACAGCATTATATGATCCCACTTCTGCTTCATGGCCTCACAATCCAAATTGCCATCTTGCTCAACTTCCCATTTTTAAAATGCAAACTTTTTTATAAGTCATTTGTGCATAATGGGAATAATAATAACCCATCTTTTTTATAGTAGATCTAAAATAAGTATCTATAATTCTTTACATATGTAATGAAAGAAAACTGAGGTCAGGTATAGTAAGGAAGAGAGGTATTCCAGTTTCTTCACTTTAGAAAAGGGGATTCTATAGATGTAAATGCTCACTGCTTTGTTCATTTCTTCATCTATTTTTCACGCTACGCTGGGTTCTTTCCATCTAGATGTTATGTTTTTCAAACAGCCATCTCTTTTTAAAACTCGTTCTCTTCCAATATAATCTGGAAGCACTCAAGACTCAAGTCACCACGGAAATGTTGTGAGTTTTAAAATGATGCCTGCTACATTATGCCATTGGCTGGACTTTACTCCTCACCCCCAAGTCAGAAGGTCCGTTTGTGTTTTGCCAGCTGTCATTTTTACCTAAATGGACAGCTTTCCCACTGGATCCTATGAAAGATAATGTGAAAATGACAAACAGTTCCTCTTCCTCCAAAGTGCACCGTTGTGAGAGGGAGGAAAGAGGGCAGAGACTAGACAAGAAGAAAAGAGTTAAGGAGGGATATCCCCAGTAAAATTAGCACTTAGCCCTTAGTTTCATTTAGATCAGCACTCTCGAGACTGAGGAACTGATTTTTTCATATTTTATTTAATCTTAATTTCCATTTAAATAGCCACATTTGGCTAGTAGTTATCATATTGCACAGTGCAGATTTAGATTCTCGGGTTCTCATTTAACTTTAAAAGGCAAAGGTTAAATGTTTTTGATTTAGTATTTGAAATTGACACCAAAGAATAAAACTGGTCACCGTTTTTGTGGAGATTCAGTGTTCCTTTTAGTAATTCTAGATTATTTCTCTTGGCTTCCTGTGGTTTTAGCCTCCTCCCTCACAGAAAATAATTAAAATATTGCTTAAAATTAAGATTTATATAAAAAATATATATGTTTATGTGTTAAATGTATATAAGATAGTATTTACATATATATAAACATATACATATATACACACCATTTTTCTTTATTAGAGGAATTTTACTAAATATTTGAAAAGACTTCATGCAGTTATTGGGCATGGAACGGTCCTTAAAACTTCTTTTATGTGGTGAGTAGAACCTTGTCTTTGAAATCAAACAGATGAATTATCAAGTCCTAGTTCTGTGACTAGGTGAATGACTTTGGGCAAATAACAAGGCCTTCTGAGGCCTCAGTTTCCTTATCAAAAAACAGGGATCATAATGCTTGGTACATGATAGAATTGTATTGAAGATAAATGAACTAGTAATACAAAACAGGGAGCATTGTGCTTGGCTCACAGGGTTTGTTAAGTAAATATCAACATGTCAGCCAGTCTTATTTTAGATTTTGCATAATGGTCCTATGATGCAACATGTCCTCTAAGGAAACTTTTATTCTTTATGGTGGCTCACAATGGATAATTCCCAATCCGGCTGAATACCAACAGTGCCACTGGGTTTCAGCACTTCTCTGTCCACTGGCCACACAAAGATATGAGACGATCTTACAGGATGCCTCAGCATAACAACAACCTTAGACTGTTAGGGGGAAATGATACTAATTTCAAGTGTTTGAAGAATTGTCCCAAAGAAGAAGAAAAAAGTGTAATATAATGATGCTTCCTCTTGAGCTTCTGGTTTTTACTTTTGGTATTGTCAAGCCATGTCCCCGTTGCCTTTCAGATGGGGTTAATTTCTTTACTGCAGCCAAGCTTAGGGAATAGACCTTGTAAATCATCTTATAAATCACAAGAGTCAGCCAAAGGAGAAGGAGCTGATGTTACCAGCAAAGATTGAAAAAATAAAAAGGCAAATACTAAAATACATAAAATACATATAACAAGCTCTTCACCCCTTGCTCCCAACTACTGTTGCTAATATCAGTGCCAAAGGAGTACTACTATCCTAATCTTTTTTTTTTTTTTTTTTTTTTTTTCCTGATGGAATCTTGCTCTATTGCCAAGACTGGAGTGCAATGGCATGATCTTGGCTCACTGCAACCTCCGCATCCTAGGTTCAAGTGATTCTCCTGCCTCAGCCTCCTGAGTAGCTGGGATTACAGGTGCCCACCACCATGCCTGGCTAATTTTTGTATTTTTAGTAGAGACGGGGTTTCACCAGGTTGGCCAGGCTGGTCTGGAACTCCTCACCTCAGATGACCTGCCGGTATTGCCCTCCCAAAGTGCTGAGCCATTGTGCCCGCCCTGTCCCATTAGTTTTTGACAGACAACCCTCAGAGATCAAACTGCCAGTCAGAACTTTTATAGATGTTTCCTTCATCTCACATGTGCTGTGTGTAAAGTTGGGGGAGCCAAGTTATATGCCTACCTATGGCTCTTCCAATGCTAGTTTCTGTATTTCCCATGTATGTGATCCTACATGGGTAGATACTGTGCCTGACAATTTTTTGAAATAAAGTGAAGAAGTAAGGTGTTCAGATACTTTCAAGTCTGGTCACGATGCTTTACTTTTCCAAGGTGGTGCCGTGCTCCATACATCTAATGAAACCATAATCGAGACTGAGTTAAAACATAAACAGAAGGAGCCTTCAAAGTGGCAAGATGCTATGAAAATGATAATGATGATAAATAACATGGTTCATAAAGTGTGATACTTCGTTAATTGTAGGGAAAACCCATTCCTAACGTAAGTATTAGGTAACTGTCAAAAAACAGTGTTGTCATATCAGGGTATTAGATACACTGTCAGTTTAGGTTTTGATACTACTTTACGAGAAAAAGTCAACTAAAGCCAGTACACGGGAAAAAAAAAATGTAGAAGTTTTATTTTTACTATTTTTGTAGGAAAAAATACTTTAAGAGATTTGAAGACCATCTTCAATTTAGATTTTTTTTTGACTAAATAGTGATAATCCTAAATAAACAGTCTTAGAGTTGAAACATTCATTCAACTGTAAATTATATGAAGATTGTAATAAATTTTATTTAAAACCTGTAACGCCCACTAAATGTTTAGAAGAGAGAGTGTGTCTGTGTGGGTATACATTCACAGTTCATAATATCCCCAAAATGTGTAAGTTTGGAGACCAGAAAAGGAAAAAAAAAAATGCTAAGTTTTTTTTGTTTTGTTTTTTTGTTTTGTTTTGTTTTGTTTTTGAGACGGAGTCTCGCTCTGTCGCCCGGGCTGGAGTGCAGTGGCCGGATCTCAGCTCACTGCAAGCTCCGCCTCCCGGGTTCACGCCATTCTCCTGCCTCAGCCTCCCGAGTAGCTGGGACTACAGGCGCCCGCCACCTCGCCCGGCTAGTTTTTTGTATTTTTTAGTAGAAACGCGGTTTCACCGGGTTAGCCAGGATGGTCTCGCTCTCCTGACCTCGTGATCCGCCCGTCTCGGCCTCCCAAAGTGCTGGGATTACAGGCTTGAGCCACCGCGCCCGGCCCAAAAAATGCTAAGTTGGTAACTAGTTGAATAGAATATTAACATGGGCAGTGAAAGAGACTGTATTATCAGCTACCATTTTAAAATATCAATACAGTTATTTTATTTAGAAAAATAAGTATAATGGTGTTGTGGGGGGCATCCTACTAACTGCTTAGTTTGTAATAAAAACCTTCAGAAATATTATTGATTCTTATAATCTACAATTATGTATTTTCTCTTTGTTAAATGTCTTTATGAAATTTCATTAAAATAAATTATGCATTTTTGCCTTTACGTAAATTATCTCAAAGTATAAGAAATGGAAAGCTGTAGAATTTAGCCAACCATTGGAAAGGATGCCCTGAAATACCTGTGTTCTCACCCCAATACTCTGGCTATTTCTGTTCAGTATCTCTGAACTGACACGATGACCCATGACAGCTTTGTTGTACCTATGCTTTGATAAAAATAAGCAGCCATTCAGAAGTAGATGAAAAAAAGCAAAGTCATTTTATCTTCATTTTGTACCACAAAAATTGGAGTCCAAATAGATTAAGCAGAAACTCACATTTGAAAAGATAGGTTATAAAAATCAAATTTGTATAGAATTTGAAGATCAGCTTTCTAATACGCCTTTCTGAAGGCATAGTTGATACGTAAATACTCCAGACTTCTACTTAGTCATTTGAAATTACTTCACATGTTGATACGGTCCTATTAACGTTTAAGTTTCTGTGTTCAGGTTTAGACTATGTATTGAATGTTTTGGCAAAAGTCAAAGCGCATAAACTTTGAAAATGTATAAAAATCACTATCCATTTAAAACAGCTGCAATGTTAAAATTATAGTTTTCTAATATAGGCATATTCAAAACTATCATCCAACTTGGCTTTTGGGTGATAGATAAAATATCTCTATGTGAAATCGGGACTGTTTAATGTAGCAGTTGCTAGCCAGTCATGACAGTTTAGCAGTTGAAATGTGGCTAGTCAAAATTGAGATGTGTGGTATTACAAACATACCAGATTTAGAAGATTTAGTAGAAACAAAAGGAATATTAAATATCTCATTTATAATTTTTAATTGATCACATAGTGACACAATATTTGGACATATTACATTGAACAAAAGACATTAGAATTAATATCATTAAAAATTTTTTTAATGTGGCTTAAAGGGCATTTTAAATTATGTTTGTGGTTCTTATGTGGGATTTACATTATATTTCTTCTGTTGGTCTACATTGACATAGACAGTTTATACACATAAGGAAAACTGCAATTTAAAGGTGAACCAGGGCTGGGCGCAGTGGCTCACACCTGTATTCCCAGCACTTTGGAGGCTGAGGCGGGAGGATCATGAGGTCAAGAGATCCAGACCATCCTGGCTAACACAGTGAAAACCTGTCTCTACAAAAAATACAGAAAAGTGGCCGGGTGTGGTGGCAAGTGCCTGTAGTCCCAGCTACTCAGGAGGCTGAGGCAGAGAATGGCGTGAACCTGGGAGGCGGAGCTTGCAGTGAGCAGAAATCGCGCCACTGCGCTCCAGCCTGGGCCACCGCGCCAGACCCCGTCTCAAAAAAAAAAAAAAAAAAAGATGAACGAGGAAGGGTGTGTTTATTTTCTATTTCTACTGTACACATTAACACAAACTTAGTGGCTTAAAACAGCACATTTATTATGTTACAATTCTGGAGTTCAGAAGTCCAAAGTGTGTCTCACTGGACTAAAATCAAAGTGTCAGTGAGGCTGCGTTCCTTTTGGAGACTCTAGTGGAGAATCCCTTTTCTTGCCTTTTTCAGCTTCTGAAGGCTGCCCTCCCACATTCCTTTGCTAGTGGCCCCATTTTTCTGTCTTCAGAGCCATATTGGGCCTTATACTTCTAACACTGAATCTCTCCAGGGCTCCCTCCCTGCCTCCATCTTCTTGTGCAAGGACCCTTTGATTACATTGAGTCCACCAGGATTATCCAGGATAATCTCTGCATTTGAAAGTCAGATTATCAGCCACTTTGATCCTCCACCCCTTGCCATGTAACCTAATGTATTCACAGGTTTCTGGGGTCAGGACATGTACATCTTTGGTGACCATTATTGTGCCTCTTCGATGTTTATACATATATTTATATTCACATCGAATTAAATATATAAAAATCCATGTATCTTCTATCTCTCTGTCTTGTCTTTGCCCTTTCACAAAACCTTAGTGCCTTTCTTTAGACTTTTTTATTTGCTTCCCTTTTGATACTAATTTTCCTTGTCGTCTAACACATGCTGACTATCTCACCCAAATGGTCATAGCCAAAGGTCAACACATGCTGAATGAAAAAACGAAGTTATCCATTTTAATGTGGTCATTCTAACTAGAGCAAACCCCCTCAGAGTTTGGAATTGTTTGCAATGTTCCTCAGGTAGACTAATAACTGTCACAGCGGCTATACCATAAAGAAAGGATAGTGATTCCGGTAGGCGAGCACATTTTTCAGCATGGATAGAATCAGTAAGCCTTTCATGAAGAAAAAAGGGATTTGAGACAAAGCCAAATAAAGGAAAGAGGAAAATGAGTTTTCTTCCCCTTCAAGAGACTTTCTTAGTTTAGCACACCTACTCAGACCTTTTGAGATGATCTTGGTATGTGCTACTGTTAGTTGAAAAGTGGGTTCCTTCAGAAACTGTAGAAATGTGACAGACATTTGCTAACATCTTTTTACCTTGTCAGACACTGGGAAAACTTAGTTTTATTATTATTATTATCTTCATTTATTTATTTATTATTTTATTTATTTATTTACTTATTTATTTTTTTGAGACAGAGTCTCACTCTGTCGCCCAGACTGGAGTGCAGTGGCACGATCTCGGCTCACTGCAAACGCCGCCTCCCGGGTTCACGCCATTCTCCTGCCTCAGCCCCCGGAGTAGCTGGGACTACAAGCTCCCGCCATCACGCCCAGCTAATTTTTTGTATTTTTAGTAGAGACGGGGTTTCATTGTGTTAGCCAGGATGGTCTCCATCTCCTGACCTCGTGATCCGCCCGCCTCGGCCTCCCAAAGTGCTGGGATTACAAGCGTGAGCCTTAGTTTTATTTTTATAGTATAGTCGCTTAGACAGATTTCACCATTGTTTTTATAATACTGAGGAATAACTAGATTTAATTATAAGACAATTGATGAGAACAGTGCTTAGGAGTCAGAATTTCACCATTGGGTTTTTCTTTTACACAAAAAAGACTCAAATACTTTTTCAAAGGTAATAATCCATGGTGTAAACACATCTTTTAACATGTTATACTCTGCATTGAAATGATTAAATTGTTTTCTTGCTTTCAGTAATAACAATGATTTAACTAGACTTAGGAAAACTGCCTATTTACTCTATTTATTGGACAAAGCTAAATTGGGTACTAATTGCCAAGAAGTATTACTGTAAAATCAGTGAACTCTGAACACGGTGATTTAAACACAAGCTGAATGTTTTCCTTCTTTCCTTTTTTTTTTTTTTTTTTTTTTTGTTCACATCAACATACTATTTCTGAAAGCTTTGCATTATTTCCAGATAGGTGATTTTTATGGGAAATTTTACCAGCTAAAGAGAGATTTAATAAAGTGGTTGAGGAAAACAAAATAAATTTGTCTATAATTCTGTAATTTATTATATTCTTTTTTATTCTATAAATGGTCATTTTAGAAAGTATAGAAGAAATATTAATAATAATTTGTGATATGGCAGGAAAGGAAAAGGCTATAAAAATTAGTCCATGGTAATTTCAGCCTCCAGTTGGATGATATTTTTCTTAGAATTTAAAATGCTTTTAGTATTGAAGATGTGTTTTAACGGTTTTAGAATTTACCCTATGACTATATAATTCAGAAAATATAAATGTGGATGGTAGTAAATTTTGAATTTTCATGCAGAAAGTAAAATCCTTAAAACTGAGGATGAGGACAGACCATATCATGAGGTGTTGATCAAGGCAATTTCTGTATATGTTTAAAGATGGTGATTTAAATTACACAGAAATAATTGTGTATTGATTTAGACATTTGTGTCTCAGAGACACATGCCTACACAATTTTTTTTCTAAAATCATGCAGATAATGTTGAACTCTTTCTTTAGTACAGTTTGGCATTAGCATAGTGTGTTGGTGGTGATAATATATGCTGAATGATATATTTGTAATCAAGACATTTTTAAAGAACACTTAATAAAGGGAAGTCATCGGGCCAAACAAATTATCTTTTTTTCTCTTTATTTTTATTGGGGGGTGGGAGAAGGAAATAATCATAAGGTACTCAATATCTAAAGTTGTTGATTTTGTGTGTGTGTGGAGGCTTTGGCAAATAGAAATAAGCCTCTAAAGGAACCAAGTGATAATTGATTTAAATATAACGAACAATTCAATTGAGCTATTACTAAGCAAAAGAGAGAATCTAAGTAAGACGTTACCAACTCTGCCAGGGGAAGCTTGGGCATATTTCACAAAGAATATGACTTTTGAAATAGACGTTTAGTTTTATAAAACTTATATTACAAGAATTCTATTGCCCATGTTCTAATTTATTAAATAAGAGAGAAGAGTTGGCCAGACTAAGATTAAGGTGAAAGTTTGTGCAAGAGAAACAGCCAGAACAAACAGGAGATCATGGTAGATGAAAACCATAATGTTAAGGTGATCACTTGATCTCTGGACAGTGGAATGCCATTGAAGAGATTCATGAGTTATTTGATAACATTCTCAGATTTCTGTTTGTACTTATTAAAATGGTACAGGATGAGTTGAGGAATGGAGGGAGGAAGGGTAGTGACTAAAATACCCAGTTTGTGTGTTTTTTTGTAGTTATCTAAGATACGGATGAGACTATAATACAATACCTGTGGGCAAAAAGTGGTAGGATCTCCTGGAATGGTGCATGTCAAAATCTGGTTCTCAGATCAGAAACATTGATATCACCTGGCCAAAAATGCCAATTATCTGGGGCTTATCCCAGAACAATTAAATCAGATGCTTTGAGGATGTGGTCCAGCAACCATGTTTTAATAAGTTCTCAGGTGAATCTGAGGCATACTAATATTTGAAGACAACTGTCTTAGAGATGTATTTTCAGAGCAGAATCCTCAGAATTAAAAAATTGATGGCATTTTGGGATAGGAAAATGGAATAATCAGGAACAGCTAGAATTTCTATTGTAGAAAATGAAGAGGGATGTCATTAAATGAGATAAGATATATGAAAGAAAAGTTAGGTTAGACCAAACGGATGCTTTTGAAAATATGCAATTGGAAAAGAAGCCGTCATTGGAAACAAAATAATAAGTCTAGAAGTAAATGTCAGGAATTGGTCTTGATTAAACCAATTGTTGGTCTTCATTGCACTGGAGAGCCTGTTATTAATATGTTTGTAGCTTTCTTTACAGTGAAGGTACCTGGATAGAGGGTGGGACACCAATAGAATATGTGATGCAGCAGAAAGAGCCTTGGACTTGGGGATCAGAGGACGTGAACTCTGGTTGTGACCTATGACATGTATAACTCTACCTGGCTATGAATATGAATTGTGTTACCTTTGGAAAGTCACTTCTTGGGATCTAGTTAACTACTTAGAGACCTAGGTGTTTTGTTAGTCTTTAGTTTTTGTTTCACTTCCTCATCAGGACAATGGAAATGTTGCCTGTGAACATAATTTTTGTGAGAAAATAATAAGTGTGTGAAAACATAGCATAGTCAATAAGAAACATTTAATAGATAATAGGTTCATCCTTCTTGGCTATTTCTTGATTACACAAAATTTCCTTTGATTTATCCAAAAATTTGGTGGAGAAGAGGATGAAGGAGAGAGAAAAATTATTTATCAGGACATTCACTAATATGCAGAGGAAATAAAGACCAAATTGTTGCCTGAAAATTAATTTGAATAGAGCATCCTTAATATAGCGTCATATCATTTCCTGGAGAAGATTATTCAGCAATACATCTAAAAATAGTTACTAAGGGATTGCGGAAAAACGAGCAAGGCTCTTTTGTAAAGACATGGGACCAAACGATATATTACATTTTAAATATAAAATAGCAATGCACTGTAATGTTTTGCTATCAGCTACACCAATTAATGCAGATGATGCTAATTAAAAGTAAATTTAGAGAGTGATTAGGTTCTCTCGCCATTGTTAGGGAGAATTGATTCTTCTATAGATCTAATGTGTTAAAGTAAGAAGTTAATGATATATTGATGTATTTTAAAGCACCTAATTTAGATTATAATTCTGAGGAAAACATTTGTGTTAATACTGAATATTAAATGACAAACGTTTTTCTCTTGGAAAAGGAATGGCACCATTTGTATAACCCTAGAGCAACGCACATGTTGATGTTTCAAATTATTGTGTATGGCTGTTTAATCTCAGTTTTAGTTTTATAAAACTTATAATACAAGAATTCTATTGCACATGTGCTCATTTGTGTGGCAGTATACAGCTGTGTGTAGCATAATAGCTATATTGAACAAAATTATGTGCTGTAGAACTTGCTGCAAAAATTTCATAGTCCCCATCTGGAATAGCTTTGCAATTGAGAAGGCTGAAGTGGGCAAAGATTTTACAGGATTATGGAAATCAGTAGTAGGGTTTTGCTGTCAATTTTAATGTTTAGAAAATAAGGTCAGTAGGTGTCAAAGCTAGAAGGATTTTTTTTTTATATATATTCAAAAAGAGTTTCTTTTTGGAACAAAGTTACTCTTGCTATAGGAAAGTCTGCAATATATACACAGACATCTAGTTTATATCTGAACGTATTGGCCTTCAATTACAAGGTATATCTTAAACGCAGCAAATAAGATGAGTTTTGGATAGATTGATATATTTCACCATCATAGGCAGTTTAAAAGATCTGCTATCCTGGAAAATTATTTTCTATGGCTTTAACGTTTAGCTAGCATGATGTAAGAATTAGGAAATGTGTTGTTTATGGGGAAAAGAGGAAAAGGTTAAAATAAGCATGAGGTCAATTAAATGGTAGGACCCATTCATCGCTTTCTTCTATTATCTTCTCTCTTATTTTTTCCCTCTATTCTTCAATTCTCCCTGCCTCTCTTCTTTCCTTCTCTCCTACAAAACATGTGACACAAAGAAAAGAGAAGAAAAGGACAGAAAAAGAAATAGCACAAGTTCCATCTATGTAAAACATAGTAAAACAGAGTTTGAAACCAGAAAATAACACTTTCCTAAATGGTGGTTCTTATAGCTAGTAAAATGGTGACAAAATGGAGGAGATATCACTATTGTTTTTAGTGTGAACTATTCTTTGTGCTGTGATGGTATATTTTATATAGTTTAGAGTCTATGTGTACACACAAATACACACTCTTATATAGATGGTGAAGCATCGACAGTATATTAATTAAATGGGGAACCGAGGAATGTAAGAGGTGGTAGTGTGGGCCAAAGAATGTTGATAATAAAAATGTATGTCTAATATGTATTTAAATCCAATATAAGCTCTTCTTTTCAATGATTATAGTAAGGGCATTTTGGCTACATATACAATCATCTGTAACAAAAACCTGTGGACAAAGAACAGTTCATAAAATAGTCCACAGCTTGACTCATATACCCTAATTTAAAAATAATTAGGTAAAGCCATGTAGTATATTTTAATTCCCAATACATAAAATAATAAGACAGATTTTGTGCATTTTGTAGGTATGGGTGCTGAAAGTTATCTTCAGAATATATTTTAAACTTGGTTAAATTAATATTAGTTAATTTTTTTCATAATACAACATTAAACACATGCTTATATATACATAAATAAGATTAACAAGAGAGCATAAAATCAACATAAAATTATACTCATGTATCTGAGGAGTGCTTTCACTAAGTCAGAGTGCAAATTTTTTTAAAGCATATGTTTGTGTTTCTGTATACAGCTACACATCAATGTGTTTGATGACCATCATACCCACATACATATACATACATTCAAATATGTAAGGAATCATTAACTTGCATTCACTCAAACACAGTTGACACACTCATTTATAAGCATTGATTTATATTTTAAAAAGAAGTTAAAAAGCACACCTACTAACCCAGTCATTAAATCATGTGGTGAAGAAAGAATGAACAAAACTCTGATTCTGTAGAAGCTGTTTGGAACAGTTCCTTTTGATATTATTTTTATTGTTGAGAATATTTACATAAATTAAAGGAAAGTTCAATACATATATATTTGTTGTTGGGAACAAAATCATTTACCCCTACTTCTATGTTCAACACTGTGATTATTTTCTTAACAGGTATAACATTGAAGTCCTATTAACCAATTGCAAACAAGAACAAAACAACAAAAGCGTTTTTTGGACTGCACTATTTAAACTAATTATAAACTCCTAATAATAATGATCAAATACGTTGAACCAATGTGATAGAATATAGCTTCTTTCAATGTTTAAAGCAAGCTGCTTTGCTATTTTAAACAACCATAGATAACAATTGCTCCCTCATCCCTATAAATTCTGTCAACCTGATTTTTTTTCACTTAATTGGGAATCCCCAACATGCTTATAAATGCACACACTTGAAAAATATTAGCCAAAAATGTAGAGTGATCTTTACATTGATCCGAGTAAAAATGTAATTCTGGGGGTATATTAGCCTTTCAAAGGAATAAAATGATAAACACTCAGGCACCGTGGTTTCACCAGCAGTGCATGTTCACACAGTTTCACATCAGACTCATTGTTCCTATTGGCAACAATGTGCACAATTTAATAGCATTTAATAGCCCAGTAGTTTCACTGCACCATTCACAATGCTCCAGTGTATTTAATGTAGACCAGTTTTTAAAGTAAATTGACATAAATAAGCTTTGTAGAGTTATAGGCTCTACTTAGATTGCTCTTGAATAGAGGGAAAGATTTTTTGCAATGATGCTAACAAAATTAGTTTCCGATGCATGACTTGAATAGGAATGGAGATATAATCCCAGAAAACTAGAAAATGCATTACATGAACAAATAACAAAATTTCATAAAGTAGAATATTTCTTTAAATAAAACTATACTTTAGTAATTCATGCAAATTTTACTGTAATTTTGGCATGAAATGATTATTGCTTGAGGTATTCTAAGTTCAACTTACCAGAAAAATCAAAGGGAAGAATGATGCATGCGTCTGTTATATTGATTGTCTATTAGTTATAGCCCCAAATATTTTGACATGTGCAATCCTGTAATATCTGAAGCTCCATTCCATTTATAATCATAATTTCCCTGCTGAGATCACGGCTTGTGCTGATGCCAGCCTGAGCCTATCTCCTTTAGGTCAGAAGACAAGTAATTTATATGTTTTAATTAGCCTAAACCTTAGCTCTGAGTAGATGACTTTATCTTAACACTTTCATAGATAAATGCATCCTTTGAAACGTAATAACTATTTTCACATTATTCATTCATGAGTAGAATTTTGAAAAGGCACGGTTAGTCTAGAAGAAATAGAATCAGGCTTATTTAAAATTTATTTAAAAATACTTACCATGCTTATTTGTTTTAAGCCTCCTGATCACCTCTGTAACATCCCTCCCAGGAGCATACTTTCATTTAAATATGTAACTTTTTGGTTCTTTCTCCTTTGCAGACTTTCCAACTGAAGGATTTTTCTTATCTTGACAATGAATATGTACAAAGTGAATCTTAAGTAGTAGCATCCTACCAAGAAATTTTCTGTCTAGAGAGACAGTGACATCTGAAAGAAGCTTCCACATTGTAAACATTTCACCACAAAAATACTTTTTTTTTTTTCTTCTTTACCAATTGCTACTGCCCTGTACTCCTAATCCTCGATTTTTTCAATCCCTTATTCCTTATCCGAAGTTCTTGGAACCAGAAATGTTTCGGATTTGGGATTTTGTTTTGGATTTTAGAATATTCGCATTGTGATTACCAGTTCGGTATCCCTTATCTGAAAACCCAAAATTGGAAATGTTCCAAAGAACATTTTCTTTGACCACTATGTCCACGCTCAAAAAGGTTCTGATTACCAGCTGGGCGCGGTGGCTCACACCTGTATTCCCAGCACTTTGGCAGGCCGAGGCGTGTGGATCACAAGGTCAGGAGATCGAGACCATCCTGGCTAACACGGTGAAACCACGTCTCTACTAAAAATACAAAACATTAGCTAAGCATGGTGGCGGGCACCTGTAGTTCCAGCTACTCGGGAGGCTGAGGCAGGAGAACGGCATGAACCCGGGAGGTGGGGAGCAGAGTTCCCCATACTGCACTCCAGCCTGGGCGACAGAGCTAGCATCCCTATTACTAAGAAAAAAAAAAAAAAAAAAAGGTTCCGATTTTGGAGGATTTCGAATTTCAAATTTTCTGATTAGGGACTCAACCTGTACCAGTTTCTTCATTTTAACTAAAGCTAAATGAAGCAGGTTTTCTTTTCTTTTGTACATACCTGGCACCAGCATTTTAGATTGTCTAGAAAAAAGAATGTCATTCTCCCCATAATCTTTTGAGGCCCATATGAGTGAATGTGCAAATCTTGCTAAAGTCTCCAAGGAGAAGAGCTTCTTTGGCATCCTTAGAGGTTTACTTCACAACTATTTTGACCACATGTCCTGTTATCCAGTGGCTAGGGAAAGTCTTCCCCGTTGATTTAAAAAAAAAAAAAAATGTTACCTTGGAGAGACACATTTAACTTCGGTTTGCATGTAATCGATAGTTATATACCACGTGCTGCGTTCTGCTAAGTTTTATGGGCCAGAGGAGAGACACAGAGAGAGAAATTTGAAGCAGAGCCCCAGCCTAAAGAACAGTCACAGGATGAAGCCAGACACACGTGATAGCTCATTTACAAGGCAGGGCACAATATGCTTTATTTACTAACCTAGGAAATACAGGCAGTACTAAAATCAGGTGTGAGACTGATCAATAAGAATAACATAAGGCCGGGTGTGGTGGTTTACACCTGTAATCCCAGCACTTTGGGAGGCGGAGGCTGGCAGATAACTTAAGGTCAGGAGTTCAAGATCAGCCGGGCCAACATGGTGAAACCCCGTCTCTACTAAAAATAGAAAAATTAGCTGGTCATGGTGGTGCACGCCTGTAGTCACAGCTACTCAGGAGGCTGAGGCACAAGAATCGCTTGAACCCGGGAGGTGGAGGTTGCAGTGAGCTGAGATCCTGCCACTGCACTCCAGCCTGGGCGACAGAGCGAGACTCCCTCTCAAAAAGAATAGCAACAGTAGTAACATCTGATATTTATTGAACATTTGCTACCATGCCAGATACTGTTTGAAGTAGTCGTTATTAATAAACTCAATATTTCAGCAATCCTAAAAGGAAGAACAGTATTATTTCCTTTTTAAAGATGAGAAAACAGAAGCACAGAGTGATTGATTAATTTTCCCTAGATCACACAGCTAAATTGCTACAACAATCAAACCCAGGCAGTCTGACCTCTGAGCACACAGGAAGATTTAGTGTAAGTAGCGGTCAAAATGAAACACAAAAAAAGCAAAATAAAACCAAAATTCCTCAAATCTTTATTCGTGAATTTACTATGTGAAATAGTACTTCTGCAAAATTGAGCAAGTGAAATTTCCGAGTTTAACTTCCTTTTCACGAAGTGTAGTTAAGCGTATTTGGCCTCAAGATTGCAGGATTTCTTGACTTTCAGATGGTTTATCTTGTAAAAGTGCTGGACGAAACAAACTGCTCAGCAGATGTTAGTTGTTTTATCTGTTGTTGAGGTTATAAGGAACTGAGTGCTGCTTGGGCTATTTATGATGGGAAGTTTGGGAAGAAGCTGGAAGCGATACTCCTTTGCATGTATTTGCTGTGGGCCTTTCCCTAGTCACAGAGTTTAACACTGAAAGTGATGTGGAAGGAAGGAAGTGTGCGTGAGTGGAGGCGCCACCAGGGCAGTGCTAGCTGTCTGCCTGTAAACACACAAGGAAGCTTGCTTCACTGTTGTGTCATCACCCCTTCTTCAAAAACGGATCAACAGATCAGCTAGAAAGGAAGAAACTAGGTTGTAAATAGATTTCATGTGTGAAAAAAAGATACAATTGGGAAGTAATGATTTGCCAGTATGTTCCCTCTGTTCTGTTAGGTATTAGCATGATACGAGTTCAAAACCATATACACTTTTTCTCCGTGTTTGTTAACATCACTTTGTTGAGAATCGGATGAAAGATTTTAACTGTTTGACAGGTAGAAGTGGAAACAGGTTGAGTTTATATGTTTTTGTAAAATATGTGAAACATAGCAACATGAGGCAGTATAGGTCCAGTGTGGTCACTATTAGCCATGTACAGCTATTTACATATGAACTAATTAAAATCAATTTAAATTAAAAACTCACTTCTGTTTTATAGCACACTTCTGTCATCGCAGAAAACTCATTTGGATGGTACTGATATAGAGCAGTGGTTAACACGTCAAATTAGATAACTTCCTGGGTTGCAGCCCGACTTCATCACTTGCTAATGCTGTGACCTTGGGCAAGTTCATCTCGAGCCTGATTTTTCCATCTGCAAAATACAGGTGATGACAATATCTATTTCATATAGCTGGCAGGAGAATAAAATAATATATGTAAAGTACTTAGGTCAATACAAATAAAGGACTAAATAAGTTTCAGCAACGGTTGTTAGGGACTAGTCATGTTTTTAGAGCCATTAAATCAGATGTTATTAATTGGTTGTAAAAGGACCAGTTGTACATTTTGGGATTAAAATCAACATAAGAGTAGGCCCCTATAATGTTTAATTGTAACACATTTACACTTCCATATATTCAGATAGATTTTTTTCCCATTTTCAAAGGAGATTTGAGGCTATTACACATTTTTTAAAGCACAAATGCACAGAATTGAAAATGATTAACCTAATTTTAAGCAGATAAGGCAAAAATGAGGGATGAGAATGAGATCACATGGAAGATCATGGTTAAAGGATGCTATTTCAATTGCACACTAACAAATCTTAGCTGAGAGGCCTAGTAGTTATGGCCAAAGGGAGACACATATTTAGGCATAATCTTAATTTTATTTTATTGTTTAATTTAGATGCGATCCAAATGGATGTAGGAAGTTTCACGGTTGCAGTCATGTATAATGTGAGTTGAACTCATGCTTCATAAGAAACAGGACCTAGGCCAGGTGCGGTGGCTCATGCCTGTAATCCCAGCACTTTTGGAGGCTGAGGGGGTTGGATAACCTGAGATCAGGAGTTCCAGACCAGCCTGACCAACATGGAAAAACCCCATCTCCACTAAAAATACAAAATTATCCAGGCGTGGTGGCTCATGCCTGTAATCCCAGCTACTTGGGAGGCTGAGGCAGGAGAATAGCTTGAAGCTGGGAGGCAGAGGTAAAAGTGAGCCGGGATCCTGCCACTACACTCCGGCCTGGGCAACAAGATAGAAACTTTGTCTCTCTCTCTCTCTCTCTCTCTCTCTCTCTCACACACACACACACACACACACAAAAGAAAGAAAAAGAAAAGAAAAGTAAAAGAAACAGGACCTTATAGAATTGGCAGAAAATGATCTATTACATATGGCTATTTTAACAGCCTACTATTGTTTATAGTTTAAAAAGCAGGCCCTGCTAACCATCTAGGGAAAAATTACCAGGAATAAGTTTAGGGAAGCCTGAAATACTTGTTTGGAAGTGGGGCACTGGTATAACTTGGTGGCTACAATCGCTGAAAATGGAGTCTGATGGTTTGGACAAAATATCTCTCCTACATTACAAGCTGTCTGACTTGGAGACTTATTTAATCTCTCTCTGCCTCAATTTCTCATCTGTAACATAGAGATAGCAATTGTAAATACTCACTTGCATTTGTTGAGTAGAATAACTTAGTGCTTTTAAAGTATAGTGCCTGATTCTTAGGGTATGCAATACATGCTGTAATCAATATTAGACAAGAGTATTGAAGTGACTGACTGTGACTTTGGAGAATTCTTGTAGTTCTTTTCTTCCTCTATTTTCCTCCTGTGAATTTGGTGTCAAGGTACCCTTGTCAATTGTTTGCATTGCAAAGACTGTCTTAGCGTAAAAGAATACATTACACAATTTTAGTATAAAATAACTTATGTCCAGTTTTATTTTTGAATTTTTCTGAAAGTGCTATACAGTATTTTCATATGTTTTCACACAGTTTCTAGAAGATATGGTTTTGTGGGGTTTTATTTATTTATTTATTTATTTTAAATATGTGGCTGCTCTCTAAGGCAATTGTCTAAATAGTTGTCCAAATTCTGGAAAAGAAGGATCAAGAATATATGCTAATGGAAATTACTTGGAGAAACCTGAGTAAATCTAGTAATTGTGTGCCATATATGGTAAGAAAATTAGATAGTGCACTTAAAATGATTCAGTAATTAAATATGTATTTATTAAATCATTTGTAATACCTTTAGTATATGACCTCAGGATTCAGAGACAACCATGTTGTGATTACCCTTGAAGCTTCATTGAAAAGCGAATTATGGAATCAGCTTTCTTTTCTTTTACTGCCTGAACATGCTTTACCCTGAAATCTCATTGTAAAATAAACCTGCCTGTTACAAACATTGCACACCACTTAGTCACTGCAGCATGACATGGGGTAGGAGTTGCAAAAAGGGAGGGGAGAATGTCATGAAAATTTGACAATAAACAGAAACAGTCAGAAAATTACTTCTGGGAGATGGCAGATGATGAGATATTAAGACAGAAGGCAGACACTCTGCACAGCAGCTGGAGGGGAGAAAAGGTGCATTAGTCAAATGAATTATGAAAAAAAAAAAATGAAATCAAGTTCCAGAGAGGTGCCAACATTTTCTTCATGTGACTGGGTATTTTCACTTTCTGAGATCTATTCGTTAGTTGCACTTTCGGTCAGTTTATTATTTGGACAAAAACAATTTGGATTGTAGCTTATGGGGAAAAATATACTATTCAAGTGATTAACTTAAGAATGACATGATGGTTCGTAAAAATAGTCGTATTTTAACTTGGTTAACTTGAGTAACTTACTTTTAAAAGTCATTCTCACAGATCATATCCAAAATGATTGTTTTCTCAATTCATGAATTAATCCTCAGGATGCATGTTATTACTGTGTTAAGTTAGATTTTCTGGGCAATATGGTGAAAATATAAGTAATACAAAAATTTAAAATGAATATTAGTGTTTCTTTGTCTTCCTGTATTTCTCTTGTTAATTTACAGGGTTTCCTCTTAAAAAAAAATAGCAGCTATAAAATATCCTTTGAAGATTAATTCAACCTCTTTGTCCTATTTTCTAAAACCAAATGGACAGCATTGTATTGTTCTAACTCCTATACCCACAGATTGCCTCCTGCCATGTTTTTTTTTTTTTTTTTGTACATTCTCCTCTTTATTTTCCACAGTTTAGTAAGTTTGTATTAAAAGAAATCCCTTCAAAAGTAATTTAAAGGAGAAAGTTCCCCTTAAGCTAACATAGTTCTTATTTCTTCTATTTTAAACTTCAGTTCTTTTTTTCCACTGTGTTCTCAAATTTGCAGAGTTATGTAATTTTAGATAAGTCCCCTGGCTGTTACCTACTACAGCCACACTGTATGTCCCATCACATGATATACAAAGTCACTTTGTGCCTGTGAAACACTTCAGCCAGGGTGCTTTCCTAATCATGATCAAGAGAAATTCGGAAAATTATTGACACATAAGTGAAGGGCATTGAGAATGAATCCCATTTTCTGTAAGACTACTTCTACGTAATTAAAATGTAAAATAATATTAACATGGAAATATTGTGTAATGTTTTATTTGTTGTATATGTAAAATGGCAGATCAGCTTTACTCGTGTGATAAATTGCCAAACATATGAGGTTAGCAGGACAGTCTTTCTTTTAGGTTATTTCCACTTGCTTCCACTTTTTGGCATTGGAAAATCTCACTCATATTAGTGGAAATAGGAAAACAGCTGTTTAGAATGTCAATAGAGAGTTTTATTTTTACTGAAAGCAAGTGCAGTAACATTTATATTCAGGTGGAAGGTGTGCATACATTTACATACACACAGAGACACATTATATATTTCTGTTAAAGAAAACTCAAAATCTACACAGGACCTGCCAAGAGCCGTGACAGAGACCAGCAACACTGTGGTAACAAGTTCTGATGACCTCTAATGGGGCAAAATTCCAGTTACTAAATTGAATATATTCTGTGACTTAGATACATGTCATTGATTTTCAACTTTTTTTGTTATCAGGATGTATTTTTTATATCTCTCTCTATATATATATTCATCATCTCTCTCCTTGGTCACAGCAAGAATGTATGGGATATTTTCAGGAAATTTATTTTGGGCTGACTTTTCCCAATAACTAACCATAAGATACTCTCTATACGAAAACAAACCCCACCTTTAGTTTGGCCCAAAGCATACTGTTGAGGGTGATAAAGATGGATCTCAATAGTTGATATTCACTGACTGCTGAGGTAAAGATGAATTTTCTAGTAAAACTCCAGAAAGCAATTCTTAGGAGGTAAAACTTTTTATTGACATAGGGCCAAAGGTGAATATTTGGGGGAGCTTAGATAAAACTGGCTTTGCCATTTTTGAATTATATGCTAGAAAGGAAGAGGGAGGAAATGTGTTCCCTACTGAATCATAAGATTTCAACAGGTTTTTATGCCTGCAAAAATCAAAAATGCCTTGTGGTATAAACCTCAAACTTGGAATATTGTCCTCCTTATTGTACTGAGAAAAATGTATTGAGAGCAAAAGCAATCCACATTCACATTTATAAAGCTGGGAGGGTTTTGCAATTCATGCCTGGATGAGCACCACATAAGCACTTTTTTCCTGGCTTCTCAAAGCAACCTCTCTATCATGGAAGTTTATTAAGAGCTAGAAACTTAATAAAAATCAAAGGTTTAAATGTAAGTAACATATTTTAAATAAAGCCTCATTTTTCTAGGCCTGAGGCAGTTATTCATTTACTTGCTTGTTTTTTGCTTTCTGTAAATCTTTGCCTTTCCTTCCTTAGTTTTAGAGAAAATGGGTAAATTTTAAAGTAAAAAATATTTTACTTAAGGATAGTAACAAGTCTAAAAAACCTGGAAAAGGTAAGATTATATGAGATATAGCATTAAGAATCAACTTGGACTTGGTTTGAATATCTCTACTGAGTTGATGCCATGAGTTAGAAGTCAAAATTACATTTGTAGAAGTGCTCTACCTCAGAGCTCCTGCTTGTATATTAAAAATACATTTGCATTTCACCCAACACTAAAGCAATATTCTTAAGCATTTTGGAAGACAATTTGACCATCTAATAACTTGTCTAATTTTCAACTCTTGTCACATGCTTTAAATAGGTGTAATAGTTTCAAAACCAAGGCAGGTAGGAGCATGTTTAACCAGACCTCCACCTACAGGAAATAATAAGAATAAGAAGAAAAAAGGTGGCAAAAATAATGTGATGATTTTAAGCCTCATTTTTTTTCTCAGTCATATTTTAAAAATTAAAAAGATGAGCAGATAATTGCAGCCTTTAGAGCAATTTTGTAAACAACATATTATAGCTACTGGATAGAAAATAAATGCCAGTCTCCTTCTTTCCCCTGATACACCTGTTTAAAATTTTTTTTTTGCCCCTATATCAAAATAGCAGACTTCTTTCTTGGACCTGAATGAAAAATCAAGCCCATCATTTTTCTGTGGGTTTTTATAGTATGTATAATATCCCTCAATTAACCATTGTGATCAAAATAAGTCAAGGTAAATAGCAGACAGTAGGTTCTATTGACAAGGGCAATCACAAGGTTACAGTTTTGTAGCAGGCGTGGATTGTATAGATAGATCATTCATAAAATAAATCAAATTGGAAGATAACCAATTAAGCTTTATAAGAAGATATTAAAGTACTGTGCTGCTGTAAGAAAGTACATCAAATTGCTTTTTTTATTCAGTATGTCAGTTGAAATACGGTCACTATTCTTGGAACTTGTTCTCTTTGTAAAATTCAACATGGATCTTTTATTCCTGATATTTGGCTTCTTTCCAGGCATGTGTCTAGTGAAGTATCTTGAATTACAAGCTAATAATGGCTACTTTTAATAGATTTCTAGGTTTTAGAACCATTTCTTTCCTTCCTTCTATTCTTCTATTCTTCCTTTCTCTCTTCTTTGCAAATAAGACAGGTTCTAATGTTTGCATACATTTAAAACGAGGAATTTTACAACATACTGAGGTGGGAACCATAGAATGAAAATCACAGAAAAGGCTGGGGTATATATGAATTGTCTGAATTGTTTTTAATAAATAATAATGTACAATTTCATTAACTCTCAACTTTATAGTAATTACCTATCAAATCACTACCATAGTTCAAAACTGTAAACACACTTTATTTATTTAAAATTAATGTTTGAGACTATACTAAAGGAAATTGACAAATTACATATGAAAAAACTGGAATATATTTTCTTTTTTTAATACAGCATTCCTATACCATAATTATTTTTAAGGTCTGCTTTTCCAATAATACTGTCACTTAAATCAACAAAAACAAATGATTATTTTTAGTGTGCATTCTTGCCTTTTAGTTAAATATTTTAATTATATAAGGATTTGCTAAAAAAATTACATTCCCTATATTTTATTCAGGCATCAAATGAATTAGGAAAATTTTAGTCAGCACCAGATCTTCTTATTAGAAACAGTACAGTTTGAAAACCTCGATAGTTTCTTTTGAAAGTTTTGACAATAAGTGGATTTAAAGCTGGCAAACATAGTCTCTTACAAGAAAAAAGCTACACCCATCTCTCAGGTTTGCTTTCCTTTTGGCCATGTAGAAAATACAAAAGAAATAAAAATCAGCCAGTACACCAAAACAAACCTACAAACAACAAAACAAAAAGATAAACCCCCTGTCAAGGTTATGTAAATAATATTCCTTTTATTTTTCTAATTTATTTGTCATGTTAGTTTATTATTGCCAAATTTATCCTCTGGCAACTAAATATAGATGATGTCTCAATTTTCATTACAAACTGCCTCCTTCTGGAAAAGGAAAACAGCAGCATTCACAGAATACATGTCTAAACTTAAGGTTTGATGATTTTAGAGAGTCTTGTTATTTACTAGGCATTGGGTACAATGTACTCAATACATTTTTGTACCAATGAGGCATAAAAATCTGTGTTTTATTTGATAAATATATTTGATCTATAACTTCAGATAAGATCTCTCTATAGAAGAAAAAAACTAATGCTTGCATTAATCTTGCCAGAAAAGTTATTTCTACTAAAATAGTAAAAATAAGAAATTATCTTACTAGAAAACAGAGATTTCTTTCCAACTTTTTTATTCAATTTAAAGCAGATGTCCAGACTCACATCTATAATCCCAGCACTTTAGGAAGCCTAGGTGGGAGAATTGCTTGAGGCCAGGAGTTCAAAACCAGCCTGGATAACAAAGCGAGAGATGGTCTCTACAAAAAATAAAATGAAATAAATTAGCCAGGCATAGTGGCACGTGGCTGTAGTCCCAGATACTCTAGAGGCTGAGGCAGGAGGATCCTCTGAGTTCAGGAGTTTGAGGCTGCAGTGAACTATGATATGATCGCACCACTGTACTCCAGCCTGGGCAACAGAGGGACACCCTGTTCTCTAAAGAAAAATAGTGGAAACATTAAATTAAAGGAAATAACAACTATGGATGCACACATGGAAGTATTTCTGTGTATTTAATGAAGACTATGTGTATATATATCTAAGACTATATATATGTATACACACACACATACACACATACTATATATCTGCATATGTATGTATTATTTTCCCAGAGAAAGAGTATGTCTATATATATAGACATACACACACATATTATATGTATACACACATATATAATATATAAAAGTGCATATATAATATATAATATGTGTGTATATTTGTGTGTGTGTATATATATATTTAGACATACTCTTTCATTATAGTCTCCTTTCCCAGAGAAAGAGTATGTTTTTATATATATATTTATATATATTATATATACACACACACATTTTATATATATACACACACACACATTATATATCTGCACATACTGTTTCTCTGGGAGAGGAGACTATAATGAATGTACTTAAAGAGCTATTTTGACTTATTTTTCACATAAATTTTATGTGTTTATTGTATATTTTACAGTTGTCTGTAATATAAGACAAGGGAGGGACCCATCTTGGAGACAGGGATGGAATAATTCTAGCATTCTGTAATTTACATATAGAATAGCTGAGGTTTAAAAAACGTTCCTGTCACATAGAATTCCATTCTGTTACATTGGCATTCATGTTATTTATAGCTTCCTGTAAGTGGAACATTTTTTTTTCTTCCTGGGGATTTCCAGCTTAGGCTATGATTTGCAGCTAATTATCTCAGGGATTTTAGCTAATATTTGTAAAGAAACCATACAGCAGTGAAAACTTTATGAAGACTTTTGAATAAAATAGACAAATAATTATGATTTGGGGGATAGTAAATTTATTTTCAGTACTAAAGTACTAATGTAGGGTAAACTCATTTAGAATCCTGATTTACACAGAAGTTTGAATTGCTATAGAAAAAAAAGGAAGTGGCCTATTTAAATTATACAGCAAAAATCTACCCAGAGGGGTCAGGGAAACAGAAAAGAAATAACATAATTATAAAAATGCTTGGAATGCTGCCATTAAAGAATGAACTATATATATTTAATGTCATAATCATAAAAAATGAGACATTTAATGATAAAATATACTTGACTTATTGAAAAAGTCACCTGAAAAGGCTTATACCCATGTATTTTGAAATTGTTTCTATAGCTACTCTATTATAAGCAGTTTGCATGACACCGATTGAGATTTTAGGTAGGAAAGAAAGACAGGAATGTGCAAGATGACAAAAGAAGAGAAGTGGAGAGGAGGGTGGGACAGTACTGGACCGAACTGAACAGAAAGCAAGGGAAGAGAAAGCACAACTACACATAAGCCAGTTAGAGAATAACACCTTTATTTTGCAATTCCACATCGATTTTTATCTTAACAATAACTGTTATGCTTAAAATATTAAATGAGAATACATTGTTTTCTGTCCCTTACCCACGATGTAGAGAAAGTTATAAGACTTGAGTTATATAACGTATTCCATAAAATTAGTAATGTACTTTTCTTAAATGATATCACAGGCAAACGATCTTTTAGAACTGGAGTATCATTTAGTTTTTTGATAAATGTACCTTTACAGAGGCCTCTCCAGCCACTCATTCACTTTCTCTCACCTGATTTTAAGTTCCTGCACAGGATTTACCCCTAAATGGCAAATACTTGTGTATTTATTTGTTTGTTTCTTATATATGTCTCAGTTCTAGAATATAAGCTAATGTGAGAGGAGAGAAATTCTCTTACATGCACATCAAAGGCAATCAATATTTATTAGATGAATGGATACATAAATATATTTTAATGTGATGAAGTTCCTTTTCAATGAAACTGTGTTTTTCCATATCATCAATGATAATATCTTGTCACCAAAAGTTAACCTGAATATATGTCAGTGGCTGACCCTCCAGACTTGACAATGAGAAAGTTCCTTTAAGTTTCATTCTTGTTGTTTCTCATAATGGAAACAACTCTACTTCATGCCCTTGTCTTTTTCTGTCAGAAAATCAGAATGCATAAACTCAGCAAACTACTAGTTGCTTTATTGTGCAAATAAATCCAATCCACATTGCACTTTATGATGAAATGCCAAGTCCATGACAGTTATATAATATATCCTTACAGAGGTGTACTGTGAATACCCACGTGATGATTCCCAGTGTGTTTTGTAGGTTTTGTTGACATAGTAAGTAAGATATGTCTGTCAAATGGAAACATATAACACAATCCATGGAACACTTTGTCCCTATCAATCAAGAATTGCCATGAAAATACATATATAGAAATCATATTTTACAAGCGTGACATGTTAAATTCTTGCACCTCCATTAAGGTCCAGTACAAATTCCGACTCTTTTAATGATTCTTCTAAAATCTCACACTACCCAGAATCTGTCTCCGAACTCCCTCATAAGCCTTTACTCATGTCTGCATTATGTCATTTAACACATTCCTTTCTAGAAGAGGAAAACTATTAGTATATTGGTCTTTAATATATAACTCTATATCATAAAGTCTTCAAAGGTAGTGACAGTGTTTGTTTTCTTTTCTCTTTCCAAACTACCCAGCATAATGCCTTATTCATAAGAGAATCTTTAGAAATATTAATTATAGATCACTTATGTAAGTACTGACTTTAGTTAACACATAAAATGTCAATATCTAATTTAAATTTATTTTGAAATTAAATGTATTAGTTATGTTCATATGTAAACTCTTTCAGTTTCACAGATTAATTTTATGGTATGGTTACCAAGATACGTAGCTTCTGGTGACAGAGAAGATAGGCCTGGAATGGTGGATGGGTTTAATATAATTCATTTTATTTTATGCAACTAAATTACTCCAGGACAACATTCCACCTGCCAAATTTAACCAACTATTACAAAAATGTAGTGAAATGGTTTCTCAATGTCCAAGGACATTAAAGTAACAGCTATTAATGACCAGTGTTCAGGTTCTTTGTACTTTTTCAAGTAAATGTGTAAAACATGTTTAAATTTCCAAATGACCCCATGAAAATATACATTTGTATATCTGTAATTGATAATGCAATATCTATACATTCACAATTATTAGATTACAAGGACCTTATGGATCTTTATAATCACTTTCTGGGTGGAGTAAGAAACAGGTTTTGAACATTGTTTTAGGTGCTTTTGAATAATTTCTTCAGATAATTTGACTCCTGATAATTTTAGAAGCATATAATTTATTACATGAGCTTGCTAAGCAAGTAACTGAAAAACACAGATTTTTTTTTTTTTTTTTTTTTTTTTTTTGGCAGAACACCACTATTGCTTTTATTAGACAAGAGGGGGAAAGGCCATCATCTAAACCAATGATTCAGCCATAGATTGTGCATTGAGCAACTCCAGGGGACACTACTTACAAAGGCTACAATGGGATTGGTGCTCTTGGATCCCTGGAATTCAGTAGTATCCATAGGAAGTAGGAGGTTATCACAAGCAATGTTATAGTAAGATAGGTAGTATTTGTTACGGAAATAATAATTCTGTGGTCTGTTTGTATAAAATTAAATGAACAAAATAACCCTGGAATCCCTTTGTAGGATAATTTCATTGAAAAGACTCTTACATGAACTGTCTCAATACAGTGTCTCAAAGCAAATAATTGAGTATAAGGGCTATTGTGTGTGGAGTGTGTGTACGTGTGTGTGTGCTGGGTGTGTGTGTGTGTGCTGGGTGTATGTGCATATGTGTGTGTGCTGGATGTATGTGCTGAGTGTGTGTGTGCCTATGTGTGTGTGCGCCTATGTGTGTGTGCTGGGTGTGTGTGAGTGTGCTGGGTGTGTGTGTGTTTGTGTGTGTGTGTGCACGACAGAGAGAGTTGTGTATTCTTCTTCTTTACAGCATTGAGGTCTTCTGGACTATGTGTGACAGGAAGATTTATTTAATTTATGTGAAAAACCATTTAAGAGAAGCGTTAGCAATGTTGCCAGTGGTGTCAGAGAAGCACAACCCGTTAGCCAACTGTAAAAGCTGCCCAGGAAGCAGTTATTATGCACCTTTATTTACCTTCTAGGCATAGTCTGAATCTTACTATCTTCCAAATGTCTACTTTTAATTCTATCTTTTGGATTGGACTTAACATAAGACATAATTTATGGGACTAATCCAAAGTTGAATTAAGTAATAGTTATTCTTATTTTAAAAAAATAATTTAGATCCACTTGATGCACGGCATTGTGATGAGGGCTACATTGTATGCTCAATAAGAGCAAGGACTTTGTTAGCTGTTTTCATTCATATATACACTGGTCCCATAGAGATGGGAGGATCTAAACAGCTCCCTGCACATAATGCCTAACAGGCTTTCAGAATCACTTAGTGACCGAATGAAGACACCCAGAGTAGAAGAAATTAAGTAGAACAATCTTTCATTTAATAAAGTTTCTGATATGAAGATTCATTTGACACACACATGTATAGATATGCGTATGCACACGAACCTACATACACACTATCACTACCACCCAAAAGCAACAATAATGATTGTATAATGAAAGCAGTGTCATCTACTTGATTGGCTGTTGTAGTGAAAACAATACAGAGAGGAAAAAAATAAAATAAAATTAATACTTAGCTCAAGGCTAGGATAAATAAAGAACTCTTTTTAGACTTGAGGGTACGTTGATTTTATCTTTGAATATAGATACAATGATGATCAATAGATAAGAGGCTTGTAATTATGGCAGCATGCAAGTGGCATTACTAATACAGGATTTTTTTTTTTTTTCCTGAAAACGAATATAATGATGTGTGTACCCAATAATGTTAAAGCAATAAAACTTTCCACTTACCTGAGTAACTCAAATACATTTTCAGTCTTGTTTTAATTATAAATTAGACAGTTTTAATAATCCCCAGATTTGTAACATCAAAGTGTGAAACTTTATTTTTCAAACTTTTGGCATTTTTCAATCTTATGAATATTTGGAAATCTTAATTAACTTAGTGAAAAGGCTGAAAAAGAAGATTATCATCGTGTGGTGATTGACAGGATAATGAAAATTTTCTTCTGCAAAATTCTGATATATTTAGTCTGACTTGAGTTTCTCCCTATATCGTTACTTATCTCATTTTTATTTTTAGTTCGGCTGAATCACTAAAAGGAAATATTCACCAATGTAACTTGGAGAGAAATATTCTGATCAAAAAACCACGATCTTTGAACCTAGTCAAATTTTAAGTAGAAGTGAACTACATCTATCTAAGACAACATTCTTGATTCCTTTAAACCTTTTCCTCTCTTACTAGCAGTATCCTTAAACTTTAACTTACCTGGCATGTACCTCTCTCTATATCAACATCTTTCAATTCAGGACCTATATATGATATCTAGCTTTCTCTTTCCTTGGTTTGATCATTTTTCAATCCTAAAATAAAAGCAAAGCCTTGAAGCTATTCCCATTTTATTCTGCATTCCTGTAAGATTTGAGATAAAGTTTTTCTACGTCGTGTATATTTTGGTGGAATAAGAAAATTGAGCCCAAATCTGCAACCACCTGGTATTCTAAATCCACTGATAATTTGCAGCATCTCATTTGTAATACCTGACAGAAATTGAGGCAGCTGTTTGCTTATGTATTTGTTTTTACAAGTTGCTTCTCCAACCATGATTTTCTATTTCCTAGCAAGTTCATAAAGAGACCAGAATACACTTTTGAAAATAAGATCCTTACATATTAAAAATTCAGAAAATGGCCAAAAGATATAAGGAAACGAAGTATCTCTAGTCTTGATTTTTCACCACGTAACTAATAAAAGTGAAAATATAGGTATGGTATACAGTGTCATTAAAGCTTAAGATAAATAGGCACTTTGATTTATACTTGGTGAGAGTGTATATATCTGAACAACTTTTATTGGAGTAGGTCAGAAATATGTATCACAGGTAAACTGTATATGACTATTGACTCAACATTCCATTTTGAGGAATTGATGCTAAGAGGGGAATTAGTACTCGAAATGTATGTATATAAATGTCCATTACACCATTGTAGGTAACTGCAAAGAAAACAAAAAAAGATAAATGTCTATATATATATATGTGGGCATTGTTAAATTATGATATATTTATAAAATTAAATATATAGACTTAAAATGATTTGCTAGAGTTATATTTATTAACATAACGGGTTTTCAAAAATTAAAAAGCATGATCGCATTTCATTTATTTAGTAAAAATGTGAATTACATTTTACCTTGCATGAGGCCACATGTCTGGGCCAGGGGATACAATGATAATCCCACAGAAATAGGATTCCTGGCCAGGTGTGGTGGCTCATGCCTATAATCTCAGCACTTTGGGAGGCCGAGGCGAGTTGATCATCTGAGGTCAAGAGTTTGAGATCAACATGGTAAAACCCCGTCTTTACTAAAAATACAAAAAATTATCCAGGTGTGGTGGTGGACGCCTGTAATCCCAGTTACTCGGGAGGCTGAGGCAGGCTTTAACCCAGGAGGCAGAGGTTGCAGTAAGCCCAGATTTCGCCATTGCACTCCAGCCTGGGCGACAGAGCAAGATTCCGTCAAAAGAAAAAAAATAAATAAATAGGATTTCTGCGTTTGTGGAGCCCACAGTTAACTAGAGGAGAGGAACCATTCATTAAAGACACATATACGCACATGCTCAGACATGCACATGCATACACACACACACAGGTACGCATGTAATAACATAAGAGGAGAATTCTGTTAGCTGCCTGGAAGAATAGTACCTGGTATGCTAGGAGTGGGGAGCTGGCGATATTGTTTTGATGAGAGAAGCAAAGAAGGTGGAGGTCTTTACAAGCAGAAGTAAAATGTTTCATTTTGAAAACAATTTTGCAAACAAAATGAAATAGCTTGTTATTAAAATAGAAATAACCCTGGCCTGATATTAACAAAAAAACAGAAAAGTAAATGTATCCATGTGTAAAAACTAAAACGGACCCCTAGTCCCATTGATCTTGGGCACCCCATAGAAACAAACAAAAACTAACCTAATTTCTGATCTCTATTTCCATTTCAACGTTGTAAAAGCTGAGGATCAACATACACAGTGGCATTCCTCAGAAAATCCCAACACAGGTCAGAATGAATGGAAACTCTTAGCGAGAATTCTATCATGCAGTGACTATAAATTCTTTAGAAGTAAAAAGCATTTTCCTTTTATTATTTGGATTTTATTTCAAGGTGTGTGAGATTCCCTCCACTCTCTCTTTCGCGCGTGCGCGTGCAAGTGCACTCTTGCTCTGTGTATGTGTGTGTGTTTGTGTGTGTGTGTGTGTGTGTCTGATATGAGTACTTAAGAGACACCGGATATTAAAACAGCTAAAGTGTAGGCAAATCAAGTTCTAATTCACAACTGAACTGTAAACTTCGGAGTCACTGCGGTTGTTAAGCCCTCTTAAGCTCTTCTCTGATATCCAGTGCTGGCTTCCAGAACAAAGAAAACAATTAAAAGGCAAGAAAAAAAATACTTCAGCACATGTGTGCAGAAGGGTGTGGATTCAGAAACTAAACTCTTTGTCTTCTATAAAGTGGCACAAGCTATAACACCCCAGCAATCTTAGTTTAGTAAATTAACAGTAGGATTCTCTCTGCTTTAATTCAAATGCAATTCAGGCCTAATTACTACTGTTCACAGCACACTAGCCATTTGTTTGAGTAATGCAGGGCTGTATATATTCCCACTGTGAAATCCATGTTTGATTAGGATTCACATTGATTTCTACCCACTGATGGTGTGCAAAGATTCTCATCCAAATTGATTTTTTTTTCTCCTCCTCCCTTTTCTTTATTTTGCCTTCTGAATGGTAGAACTCAAGAAGATATTTGTGTGCATTGGAAGAAAATATTTTCTATGTTTACATTCGAAAATAAGAATAACACATTATGAAAATATTCTAAGAAATATATGGGCCAACGAATGTTTCATACATGTTTAGTCAGTTTATAAGATAAAACTGTGCATGGGAAAAGAAAACATAAGTCTTGATTAAATTTGACAGTTTTGCTGATTAAGTCATGGGCTAAGGGTCTCCAATGGCACTAGGCCCAGAGAATTAGATGTCATTACCTCTAATTCATTAAGACACTTTCAATTGTTATCCCAAGTGGTCTCACATAGCCCCTAGGGAAATGTATGTTACAACTACCAGAAACTGGATTCATCACCACACTAACAAAAATCCTTCATTTCCCCATTTCTCTTTCAGACATTCTATGGAGGAATTGTCTCTAACCAACATGGGCTAGAAAGAAACTAATCAAATGAAAGGACTATATTTCTTTGAAAAAGGCAGGTCTGACCTTTTGTATGGTCTGACCTTTTGTATGGTCAGAAATATGCTAACTGTTGTAATCAAGAGCCCCAGAATTTTAGTGCTTTAACCCAACATACATCGCCTGTTTGCTTATATAATTCAGTATGGGTGTCCTGGGGGTGGCATTCTGTGGGACTCAGAGACCCAGATTCCTTACATCTTGTAATTCCAGCCTCTCCTAAGACCTTGGAGTGTTTTCTGTTCCTCAATGAGATAAGGAACAGGAAGTGCAGCACCAATTGTTTTTTTAATGGATCAGACTTGGGAGTGGCACACTTCTCCAGGTTCAGAGACATAAGTATCTCTAATTTTAAGGAAGGTGGGCAAATATGATCTTATCTAGAGACCTGGAAGGGGGAAAAGATGGTTGAATGAGCATCTAGTGAGTTGCCATGACAGAAGAAAATTCACTGAGGAAGTTATTTTCTTTTGGAAATAAAGAGATACAAAATAAAAACAAAACAGCAGCGTTCATCTTGGTGAAGTTTATCTTTAGTTTTGAAATGATAAGGTGAATGTACCTTTGGTGAGGTTAGGAAACTTAACACAGCTTATTTTGCTTAATTGATGTCCTAGGGAGAATTATTGTCATTGAAATATGTGAACTAAAGAACATTTCCTTTGAGTTACCTTTTAAGGAAGTCAGTGTTTAAACTGCAAAGGCTTCTTAATAGTTAATAGTAATGAGTGTTGATTTTCTGTAGCAGTAGACTCTGTTTGCAACAGATTGTATGAGAGTGCCCTTTGGGGATTAATAATACTTTTTTAAATTCTCGTGTGTTTAACGTGGAAAACAACTCCTAGGTTTATTGATAAAGGTATTCTTAGCACCATGGAGATTTTGTGATTTTGCACAGTTGATGATGATTATTTCTAATGGTAGAGTAAGTAATGACTTTAAAAATGCACACTATAAGCTTGAAAATTCCTAGTGCTTAGTTTTATTGTACATAATTTTGCTTACTGTATCATTAAATCCATTTAGGTAATGAAGCAAAACATTTTCTGAAGCTTGGTGGGAAAGTAAAAGAAATACATTAAGAATAATGCATGACTGAATATTTTGTATGTTTCTTATATGTTTGTTTGAAACGTACTCTTGGATCAGAGATAGAGCACATAAATGTTGAAAAGAGATTTTAACCCAGATATTTCAAGTGTAAATCAGATTTATCATCAGGACAGGTGAGGAGAATGTTTGAACCTTCCTCCATTCCTACTTTCAGTTTTTCCATAGAAAAAACGTATGAATACCGAATTTGTCTGTATTTTGATAACTGTTGATTGAAAACTATTATGAGTAGGCTATCAGGTTAGAGAAATACAGACTTGAGTCAAACTTGGCCCTTGTCTTTCAAAAAGCTTACACATAGGGGTAGAAATCATGACTAAGTGCCATAAACTGCTGCGTAAGGTAGAATACGGTGAGTGTGATAAGAAAAATGAAAATAAAATAGGCCAACAGTTAAGATGAAGGAAAAGCATGGGGAAAGATAAAGGAGAAGCAGGAAATGGAAGTAACATAATCAGGTTAATTATGCCAACTATCTTTGCTCAGAACAAGTGGCTTGTGTTCATAGGTAAAGGAAATGAGAGAGAAACTGGCAAATGTTTGCAATGAACATTGAAACAAAACTTACAACATGTTAATATTGGCACTTCTGCATTTAAGGAGACAGTGGGTTAGGCAGTGAGGTCAAGGTTTAAAAGCAGAGCATTTAATTGGCAAAGCTGATGTGGGATGAAAAAGTACACTCTTTGACTATCCCATTCAGACATGATTATTGGCAACACCAGAATCGCAGTTTGCATGGGAGCTGGGTGTGGTTTAAAGTGGTCTGGAGGTTGTAAAAATAGACTATGGCACTCAGATGAGGCTCCTGCATGTATTTTATATTTCACTATCCCTATTCTTGTCTTGGCATCTAAACCTTCCTCTTCTAAAAGAATCGCTGGGAAGAACAACAATTTTATAGTCAGACAGACCTGAATCAAATTCCTGCTCTGTCTCTAATTTAGCAGTATAATTTCAACATTTCTTTTTTTAAACCTAAAATTACCTGAAATAAAACTGAGGAGAATTCCTCATTTGCAGGACTATTGTTAGGAGTAAGCAAAATAATATGTGTGCGCAGGTAAGAACCTAAAACAACATAAGCACAATAGTGATCTGGTGTGTCTATTCATTTCATTGCTCGTCTACTTTCATGTAAGGGTCAATTTTTCCCTCCTTTTTTCTATTCCTCCTTCCTTCCTTTTAAAAATTTTATTTTAGAATTACAGAAGAATGACTATACATAAAAGCGATGCTACAGGATTTCTCCACCTTACATTACATTATAGCAAAGAAAGACTGAATACAAAACAAAGCTCCTAGAAGTCATACTCAGGATTTAGGAGGAGTTGAATACAGAAGGAATGTTCAGAGACATGTAAAAGAGAGAGTGTTCTAAACCCAGCAAGGACAAAGTAGTAGAACTCAAGGTCAGGGAATGTAATAAGCCACAACATAAAAGAAGCACTGTCAGAGGCTTTGGAGACCTTGATGTCCATTTGGGTGGAATCAGGGATTGATGCTTGTCAGTAAGAAGAGCTTTAAAACTTTGAAATGCTAGTTTCTGTGATGTGGATGGGCAGTCACGGGTTTGAAGAGACTTCTGTGTTTGAGGAAAGATATACTGCAGAAAAGTGGAGTGGGATAGAGAACTGTGGAGAATAATATTTGAAAAATATGCTCTCTTTTCACAGTACTCAACTAATCACTGAATGAAACATAATTTCCTTTAATACTTGAAAAAACCTCCAGGGTAGATATAATTCACATTTTACTTTCCTTTTCTCAGTTCAGTTTTTATTCCTGTTAAAAACTGAGATACTAATATCTGTTTAATAGGAGAATTGAAAAAATTACAGGTTCAGTGCCAGAAATACGTTAGGCTCTCCTTAGTAATGGTAGCTGTTACAATTATTCTTATCATTTCTATTTACGATATACAGAACTTGAAGCTCAAGAAAATTTTATAATTCTAGATTATGACATAAATAAACATTACAATCAGTACCATAATGTTTGTGTATAATACTAAAGATAGATATATTCTTTCCAATTTATCACATTTATTTTTCACTTCCCAGACTTTCTCAAAGCATTTTTTCTTTGAAACTACACACTATAGCAATATTATTCAGAGAAACAATGTGTGATTTTACTTATAATTACTAAAGAAATTCTCATAGGAACCTGGGCTTTCTGTTATTTTTTAAAATTTGTTTTTTATTTTATTTAATTATTTATTTATTTTGAGACAGAGTCTCACTCTGTTGCCTAGGCTTGAGTACAGTGGTGCGATCTCCGCTCACTGCAACCTCGGCCTCCCGGGTTCCAAGCAATTCTCCTGCCTCAGCCTCTGGAGTATCTGGGATTACAGGAGCGCACCATCATGTCCGGCTAATTTTTGCATTTTTAGTAGAAACAGGGTTTCACCGTGTTGGTTACGGTGGTCTCGAACTCCTGACCTCAGTTGACCCACCTGCCTTGGCCTCCCAAAGTGCTGGGATTACAGGCGTGAGCCACTGCGCCCGGTCTGTGTGACTTTTTAAATGTTTAAAAGTTATACAATAAATAACCTTATGGAGAAATCGTGATCCTGTTTATGGTGCTGGTAATATTCGTTGTTTTTTTAGCTGGTGTAATGAAATGCACAATTCTGTGTCATTTTCTCTCAAGAGGTATCCAAGAAAAGGAAAGGTTGACATACATTTTTCAGTATTTTCAGAGAAATTGTCTCACATATAGGACATGTTGAATTTAACATCTTGCATAGCATCTGCCCTTAATTTTCAGCTATGAAAAGCTAAATGAAATGGCTATTAGTATACAAACAGCATTAGGAGAGTGACTTGTTTCTTAATGTAGTTCTTCTAATAATTGGAAGAAATCCCAACTCTGGCAGAGTGGAAGTATTTGGAGGATTCTTTCCTTTTCTTTTCTTGTTGTTCAGCTGAAATGTTTTGATCCCACTTAACAAGGATTCAGTCTTGCGTTGTTCTTTAAGTACCAAGGAGATATATGAGATTGTTTTGAAGTAGATGATTTATTTTCTAATTATCATAGGTAGTTAACAGATGCATGAAGAAAGAAATGCTTCCACTTGCCTATTATTTACTAGAAAATTAATCTAAAGCCTATCTTTTCGCACTATAATATTCATCCTCAATCATGCATTTTAAGTGTTTCTTGTTCTTTCCCAAATACATCAAGAACCAGTTTCTCCATTATTTCCGAGATTCCAAGCCCAGTGATTTTTAATTAAGATTGCGTTTTGCAAGTCCAGTCTTTACACATGTAAAACTTACAGAATATACTTTACGGCACCCTCTGAAAGTATGAATATAACAAAAATCCTTTCTCTACTAAAATGTTTGTGGAAAATACTGGAAGTTTTCAGGACATATAGACTAAAAAAGTAACAATGCTTAACATACAAGACTCAAACGTTCTTAGACAACCACTTGTAGGTATACATGTTTTTTGAATTTCACATAGCTATAATTACTAGTATGTGTCAAACAATTACCATGCACTGTTACATGCCATGTCTTACACTGCCATTATGGAGAAATTCCAAGTAACATTGAGGTCACATTGACTTTGGTACAACCAAGATGTTTGCCAGCATTCGACTCTTATCAATAACTCATTAACCTTCTTACATTTTCTCCCTTTATGCCCACTAATCTATGAAATTTTTCCTGAGTTCCTTCCAATTCTAGACATTTTATTTGAATTATCTTTCCAAGTACAGTGTCATTTGCCTCTATTTTTTGTGCCACAAGTTGTACCTTTGATGTATTTAAATTTAAACTTTGCATTTTAATGTGGAAGTAGCAAGGATTTCTGAGGCTATGATCTGATCGACAACAGCCAGGCTAGCAGCAAGAGAAGTTGAGATAACAACAGTGGGCCTACCGAAATGAGCATACTGTTACAACACGTGTTCCTAGTTTTATGAACATATTATGGAGCTGACAGATGCTATGATAAATTTGTATAAAGATATTGTCTGCAGCATAATTTTTATGTATTCCCTTTAGAGCTGAAAGTGTATGTGTCTGTGAGCAAATATGTATTAGCATACATGCTTTCATGCCTGCCTCATTTTCTTTCCTTGGGACACAACATTCTGCCACCTTGGCTTCCCATAGAATTAAAAGTTCCTACAAATTACTGATAATTGTAACACCTCTTATTTTTGCCATAAAAAAATATGTTGCACTATTTGGCTTTCCTTTAGGGGGAAGAAAAACACAAGCATGCACACACACACATAGACACACATACACACCGTGGACTCATGTTCTAAGAGCATGGCCTAATGGTGCATGACTACCACATTAAAAGAAATGCGTTCAGTGATGTCACAAAGCTGATTGCCTCAGTTGATCTATAATTTGGTTCATTAATAAAAGTCAGCTTATTGGTAGTATTCTTGCAAAGGCTTCAAATTATTTCATTTTAAGTAAAAATTGGAGTAAGATGCTAACATCTATTTCTAAACCTTTAAAAATACTAATCTAATGCAATTATAACACTAGAATCCTCTGCTGAAGTCCCACAAATTTTTGTTCATGATTTGCCATAAGGAAACCCAGCCCCAGCTTTGCTGACTAGTAAGATAAATTTATCTTTACCAGACCCAACTCTTTCTGCCATTCTGCTAAGTCTTGGTGGAGAAGCTAAATTAATCCCCCCAAGGACTTTTTAAATTGCCAGCTAAACTTTCTTGAAACCTTGTCACAAATAGGCATTATGTTCTTTGTGAGAAAAATTTTGCTCTGCATTCAATCAAACACCTTAGTTGTTTGCTTGATACAGAACCCTTCACTAATCTTTAAAATATTCTACATTATTCAGTTTAAAACTCCTACATTCACATGTATGTGTTATATATGTGTATGTATGTTCTTTTCTTTTCTTTTCTTTTCTTTTCTTTTATTTTATTTTATTTGAGACGGAGTCTAGCTCTGTCACCAGGCTGGAGTGCAGTGGTGCAATCTTGGCTCACTGCAACCTCCGCCTCCCCAGTTCAAGCGATTCTCCTGCCTCAGCCTCCGGAGTAGCTGGGATTACAGGCGTGTGCCACCACACCCAGCTAATTTTTGTATTTTAGTAGAGATGGGGTTTCATCATGTTGGCCAGGATTGCTTCGATCTCCTGACCTTGTGTTCTGCCCACCTTGGCCTCCTAAAGTGCTGGGATTACAGGTGTGAGCCACTGCACCCAGCCTATATGTTCACTTATATATGCATAATATTTATATATGCTTTCTTATATACAAGTATATTTGACATTAAAATGAATTACTAAAAGCGATTATGTCTCTGATTGTTGGTTCCCTTGAAATTACTGTATGTAACATTTCCATGTGAACTAACCTGCTTTGTATCAATCCTGCTTATCCTTTATTGGTATTTTATCAACTTGATTTAATTTAACTGTAGAAATGCTTCAGTTTCCTGTGGAAATTAAATTAGCCAATTGAATTTTAGCTGCTGCAACTTTTTTTGTATTTAAATGACTTATTAATGACCATGGTCATTTTGTACCGTTTATAAATTTTATTTTTAATTTTTTTTAATATAAGAGAAATACTCTAGAAAGTATTCTTTGGAAAGCCAAATTATTTATTTTGTATGGTACTGACTGTGAGTAGCCTTAAATAATGTCCACTGACATAGCTATAGTGATATTAGAATATATAAAAAATTATATGATATGCAGTGTTACACACAGGAATATTCCTAGCATAAGAGGATATAAGAGTGTTATTTTATTTAAAATTCCTGGATTTTTTTGTTTCAAAGTTCATGCAGTACACCATACTCAATTTCGGTTATTTAAATGTGAAAATCTTCCTTAAAACAGAATAGAGGAAGTTAAGTGTTTTATTTCGAAATTACCCAAATTGCACTACTTTGGACCATTGAGGTAGGAAGACCTCTTAAGGACAGAAATTTGAGACCAGTCTGGGCAATATAGTGAGACCCTGTCTCTAAAAAGAAAATAAAAAATAAAAAAATTAGCCAGTCATGGTGGTGCACCTGTAGTCCTAGCTACTCTAGAGGTTGAGATGGGTTGAGGCAGGAGGATCGCTTGAGACCAGGAGTTACAGCAAGGTCTTATCACACCACTGCACTCCAGCCTAAGCACCAGAACAAGATCCTGTTTCAAAAAAAAAAAAATTACCCAAACTTTAGGATTAATATTAAAAGTACTGAGGTAACATGTTTTAAATTTAACCTTACATGAGCTACAGTTCTTCATGATGGATAACACATGAGATGACAAACATCGAGAAACATGCTAATCCAAAAAGAATATAAGCTCATTCTAGAATAATTTGAGGCTTTGGGAGATACTATATTTGTGAAAAAAAATAGAAAAACAAGTTATCATGTCATAAAAGTGATTATCCCAGCAATGAGGAGCAACCCCAAACTGGTTATGTGGCTTTGATATATTTTGATGATTGACTATGTCCAGAATAGCTGATTCAGCAGGGCTGAAGAAATGTAGTTTTGGCACAGGTGGCAAGACATTTCATAAACAATGACAAAATTTTATCTCTACCACCTGAAATGTAGCAAATATTAAATATTTCTTTGATTTTGAAAGGCCTTGTTAATCATTTCTTTGATTTTGAAATGCCTTGTTAATTCTTTTTACTGCTAATCATGTGTGCTTTGTGACCAGCATAAAACAGCTACAGCACATTAATGCATCACAAGCAACTGTAACCAAATTAAAGTCCTGTAAGTCCTGTTTTTTGGTGTAGGAGATTCTGTGCTTATTTCACCTAATGTACTTTTAACTAACCATGACAAAAATAGTAGCTTGCTTCTGAAGATGGTGAGTCTCAAACATCAAAACAGAGTCAGAAATGTCCTAGGTGCCCGGACATCTAGAGGAAGGCTCAATAAATGGGAGTCAATGAAGTCTAGAACAAAGTCTTGGATTAGAGTGGGTCTTGAGTGAAGCATGAAAACCAGATATTTGCAGGCACAGCTGAAGGCTTTGAGGGCACATTACTCCAGCATTTTCATGGGAAATAGCGGTGCTATTATAATGATATAGCACTGACAAGTCTTGGCTCGTAGCTCTAGCAAGGAAGTTTATAGAGGATTTCGAAGTCAGACATATTTGGGTTTGCACATTAAATCTGGCACACTCCATTCATATTATATCCTAAATGTAGTGGTCCAGAATTCTAATAAGTGAGTAGAATGCCAGATAAAGAATCGGGGCAACATTTGGAAACTCCAGGCAGGCAGATAGGCCTGATAATGTAGATCTGATATGAAACCCTTAGCTCTGGTCTGGAGTTCAGGCATAGTAAATTTCCTAAGGATCATACACTGGTCTAGGCCTCAGTCTTAGAATGGACCTTGGCAACTCGGTGGGTTCTGAGCATAAAGACAGACAAAGAAAGACTATTGCAGAAGTAGTTTAGAAAACAAAAGAAACCCACTAGACTGGGGGCTGGGTTCTACTAGGTCTTGAAGAAAAGCTCAGTTTTCTAGTGCTGAATGAATTAGCTACTCAAAAGACCCAACGCAGGGCTACTAATTGTGAATTTGTATCTTTGCAGTCATTAGTACTTTTAACAATGACTGAGAGGACAGCCTTTGTCTGGGTGGCACGTGTGTGTGTGTGTGTGTGTATGCATGTGTGTGTGTATGTGTGTATGGGAGTGGTGTTCAGCAGCAAGACTGCCAGTTATATTCACTTGTCCTATAAGGACCCACCCTTGTTGCATCATCTCAGCAATCTCAGCAATCCTTCCTTGTATCCTCAAATTGCTTTTTCTTCTTTAGGGCCAGCTATTTAGTACTAGGATGTTATTCTTCCTCACAAATAATGGAGCCAGACATGTAGTTATTTGCTCAATTACCAATAATAACACAAACTTTTGCATTTAGAAATCCTATGCAAAGATTAGCGAGAGTTAGCTATAGACAAAGAGAGAAAGAAAATGAAAAAGAAGTTGAAGTTTGTTATCCAAATTGTGTCTTCAGGCTAAGAGCCAAGTTACACTTTTATTTACATATAATTTTAATAATGAACAGCATAATTTCATCTTATTTTAAATTATCGGTTCTTAGAAAAGAACAAGTTGAAAAAAAGACTGAAAGTTTTAGTGAATTTCAATTACTTTGGCTTAGCAGCAGTAATTGAAAAGCTAATTTGTTTAGTAATGAACTTTATCTGCAAAAAGAAAAGACAAGACCATTACTGAATTCAACATCAATGACTTACGCTCCAGTTTCAAGCAAAAAAAGACAATAGAACTTGTCTATACCATTCTTCAGATTGGTGAACATTAATCATGTTTTGTTTTTTTAAAAAACTACAAGACAGTTATATAAGTGCAAAGAACATGGTGATGATCATAATTTTGACTATTACAGAATGAATATTTGGTGGTTTCTGAGCAAATAAGAGGTGTAGGGCATTTTCCCAAGAAAGTTTTCTTGAAGATACTGAAGAAGAAAATACATGATCCTAGGTTTCAACCAGTTTCCTTTCTAGTGATGTAGGTAAGATCTGCACAAAAATACATGTAATATAAAGACAAATGGGGTTTTTTGAAGAAGAGTTACAAGTGGTGGTACTATGAGGATGGAAAGATCATATTTGATCTAGGCCTGAAAGGGGAAGGGTGGTTAAGATTTTATCAAGCACATATAAAGTGATTAAACAGTAATTCTCAGTGAGGAGAATTTTTGACATGTCCCCCCCGATCCCCCAAAGGGCATTGGCAATGTCTGGAGACATTTTTGTTTGTCACAACGAGGGTGATGCAACTGACATTTAGTAAGTAGAAGTCAAGGATGCCACTAGACATCCTGCCATCCACAGTACAGCAACAAAGAATGGGCCAACCAAAATTGTCAATACTGTCAATCTTGGAATAAAGAATCATTTCAAGTAGAAGGAAGAATATTCACAAAAGCAAAGCTTGTGTCCTTTGGCAAATTCTGCATGGTCTAGTTTGTCTGAGGTATAGATTATGTGAAAGAGCATAAGATAAGTGAAGGCTGGAAGGATAGTTTATGACCGGATGTGGACAGATTTTGATGTTAGATTAAAGAATTGTATTTTCTTATTTGTTGGTCTTCCCAATACCAACTAATAAAATATTTCACCGAATACAATGCAAATTAAAAGAAAAACAACTTGTATTATTCAATATTATTTCAAACATTCAATGGATTTTGTTCTTTTTAACAATTTCTTTCCATCTCTGTATAAAGAATTAAAAGGGCCTTTGGAAACATATACAACTAACTCTTTAGAAGAATATTCCTATTATCTGCCAGTTTCCTTCAAACTTATTTACAAAGAATGAGAGATCACTTCCTTAGATAAGTACTGGGATTCTTCTAACTTATGCCTTTCATGACTTTTCTCCATTAAATATTTAATTATTTTCAAGGCATTTTCATGATTATTTTAATTACACATAAGTAGTATGTAATATCTGTATGTGGCTAACTCATTTTATTGCTCAATCTCCGAAAGCATCAAGATAAAATATAGAGCTACTTATTTTATTTTCAATTAACTTGTAAAAAAGCTTTAGTATATCTGCCTTAGTAAAATTATTTGTTTATAATTATCTGTATGTGTCAAGCTATGATAAACAACTTCTTAAGATCAGAGAAACTTTTTATCAGATGATACGCCCTTCTTAAACAGTGTGGTCTGTAATTATAGGATTATATTTGTATAAATTATATGCAAGATCATACATCTAGAGAATCCTCATGTGGCTCATATTCTTTTTCAACAGCCAAAATAACTTTTAAGCATGTATAAGATGATTGCATTTAAGAAATAATACATGGCTGGACCTGGTGGCTCACGCCTATAACCCCAGCACTTTGGGAGGCCAAGGTGAGTGGAGACCAAACTGTCCAATATGGCGAGACCTCATCGCTACTAAAAATACAAAAATTAGCTTGGCGTAGTAGCGCATGACTGTAATCTCAGCTACGCAGGAGTCTGAGGCACAAGAATCATGTGAACCCAGGAGGGGAAGGTTTCAGTGAGCCGAGATTGTGCCACTGCACTCCATCTTGGGTGATAGAGTCAAACTTTGTCAAAAAAAAAAAAAAGAAAGAAAGAGACAGAGAGAGAGGGAGAAAGGAAGGGAGGGAAGGAAGGAGGGAGGGAGGGAAAGAATACATGTCATTGTGAGCATTTGATTTTTACAAATAATCAAAATGAGTTATCTTAAAATAAAAATTCAAATCTTGAAACAATCCATTTTCACATGAAATTAGAAGATAAGAATTTTGTCACGAAATGATGTTTTATCTTAGAATCTATTAATGGACAGTTAAGAAATAAGAAATAGATTTTGTTCAGTAACTGTTCCTTTCGTCAAGTCTCTGCCTTTTTTGGTAGTTATCCACATAATAGTGTTTATGACTGTTTTTTGTAATTCCTCTTGCCTCTCCTTTATTAAAGTTTACTTTTGGACAGGAATCATAGGGTGTTGGTAAGCATTCAGCAAATATTTATGGAATGAGTAATTTAAAAGTAATATTATCTGATTTTTTATAAGGCAGTTTCCCAAAAGTACAAAATATGAAATGTAAGGCAACAGTGATGTTAAAGCTTCATGTAAAGCCAATTGAAATGTGCTTTCGTTAGTTCCTTGAAAGTGGACCTCGCGGATTGATATCTTAAACAACATGCTTGCAACATGCTCCATCAATAGGTCCATCAAACTATGCGCAGCAGCCTAACAAATTATAAAATATTGATTGAAATGATAACATGTCTTTTTAAGCTTCACCAGGAAAAAATAGTAAAGTTAAAGAATCTTTACTCAGATAACAGAAGATAGCATTTCAATGCATTGTATTCAAAATAGAAATATAACAAAATGGAGTAAGAAGATGGAGAGAAATATCAGGAGGACTATTTTTGCTGCAGAATTTGCTTCAACATGCTAACTCCAATTGTGTCATGTTATACAACTGGAACCTACATCAGAGCTTCAAAACTTCAATTCAAAAACTCACTTCAAGATATAAAACAAGCTTTTGGCAATGCTTTTTCTTCAACATGGCCCCTTGCTTGCATAGACAGTTTAATCATTGCAGGCATTAGCAAACATCCCCCTTTTAAAATCATTTCTCCACCCAATCCTTTAACTCCCAGTGCTTCCTAAATTTATCACCTCCACTTTCATACTCATTCTTATACTCAGTTGCTACTTTTCTGTAGCTCTTTTTCTTTTATGTTGAAAACTATCTAGGCCGGGTGTGGTGGCTCAAGCCTGTAATCCTAGCGCTTAGAGAGGCCGAGGTGAGCAGATCACCTGAGGTCAGGAGTTCGAGACCAGCCTGGCCAACATGGCAAAATCCCGTCTCTACTAAAAATACAAAAATTAGCCAGGCATGATGGTACACCCTTGTAATCCCAGCTACTTGGGAGGCTGAGGCAGGAAAATTGCTTGAGCCTGGGAGGCAGAGGTTGCAGTGCCTGGAGATCATACCACTGTACTCCAGCCTGGGTGACAGAGTGAGACTCTGTCTCAAAACAAACAAAAGAACAAACAAACAAACAAACAAAAAACAACTATCTGAATTTATCCCATCCAACAAAAACTCAACTTATCCTATCTTGCCACAATAGTCCTCCCTATTAGATTTCTCCTGTCTCCATCTTCTTCCCTTTCATCTTCTATCCCTTCCTTTAATTCTCTACATCGCGTTGGACCTTGGCTTCAGAGGCGTATCAAATGCTTCTCTTCACAGAAAATTACCTTCCCTCATACACCACCTCAAAATCTAAGCCAAGTTACCTAATTTTAAAAGGAAATGATTATTCATTATTAGTAATATATTTTAACAATAATTATCATATAAACAGAAATTGTGTGCATTAAATATTATGGCTTTTGATTTTCAAATTTCATTGTAAATATAGCAGGGGAGATGCTACCTATTCTGAAAATACATTTTTATAATGAGGACAACTAAAGCCTAGCTGCTCAATACTTTTACAAAATTTCAGATAAACATCAGAATTTAGAAATTGTTACTTTAATATTATCTAAGTCTCATTTACCTGCTGGTAATGCTACTCCAGAATGTTTTTAGGGTTGTAAAAATCTATTGTGATTTCATCATTTCCCTGCCCATTGCTTCCACATTTATCCTATAATCTTGCCATCTGTTTCACTGACATGGCAGACCCAGAGGGCAGGGAGCATATCTTATCTGTGAAATGCTGTATGTAAGTGTGGATTCTCTGTCAGCATTTAAAAAATAATAGAACTTCAAATAGGATTGATTTAAGCCTCCCTAGTCAGCAGTTAGTCTTGGTGACATGAATCACTCTTTCAAATGGTAATTTACACCTGTTACCTGCATCCACAGGTTGGAAAATGCTTGCACCTTAATTAATTGCACCCTTGTGATGTGGGAGATTGTATCCTCAACTCTGAGACGAGGAGACTAGGGAATAGAGAATCAACAGCTTTTCTGTTATTTCAAAGAAGAGTTTTGCAGAAGAAAATTAGAATTCAGGTCACTTTTCATTGAATGATCAATGAGGTTCTTTAGGAGTCTGTGCTCTCATGAGAGAAACATGGTGATGGCATCTCTTCCAGTAAGAGATGTACTTGTCCTTAGCTTATGCAGTAGCATCAGTTCAATATGACCTCAGCAAACATCTATTTTATTTTTCTTTTTCCTTTTTTTTTTTTTTTTTTTGGAGACAGAGTCTCACTCTGTTGCCCAGGCTGGTGTGCAGTGGCACAACCTCAGCTCACTGCAACCTCTGCCTCCCGGGTTCAAGCGATTCTCGTGCCTCAGCCTCCTGAGTAGCTGTGTGCCACCACGCCCAGCTAATTTTTATGTTTTTAGTAGAGATGGAGTTTCACCACGTTGGCCAGGCTGGCCTCAAATTCCTGACCTCAAATGATTCACCCACCTCAGCCTCCCAAAGTGCTGGGATTACAGGCTTGAGCCAAAGTGCCCATCCACATCTATGTTTCTTAACATCTATGTTTCTTAACTTTTGCTCTCTGCTTCTGTAGTGACTGATGTCATCCTCAGAGCCAAAGAGCAGGTTGCATGCAAATTACTTTTAGGCAAGCATCACATTACAGCATAATTCCCCAAATGGTAGTGCCACCATGTAATTAAGCTACAACTGGTGACAAGTATCTGACATCAGATAATCATTTAATGGAGGAAAATGGGAGGCAGTTCATTATTTTAAAGCGTGTTTTCTTTAAAGTTCCTTGAGGATGTGGAAGGATTTTCTTGGCATTCAAATGATTTCAAAGTGTTTGTGTGTAATTATTTTTTGGCAGGTTTTAGAAATATATTTGTGATAGTGATAAGTGTTTCCTTGGCAGACATCATTAAATGTTCATGAGACCTGTAAGCGGACTTTCACCTTTGATTTTTCCCTACCAGAGCATATGTTGTTTGGGTTAATATGCTTTTTGTTCCTTAAAGTTGAACAAAATCTTAGGAAGTGCTAAGATAGAAACTTTATAAGGTATTATAAATACGTTTTACACAAAATGTGAAAGGTTTATTGTTATAACAGCTTAATTTGTACTTTGCTAAGTCTTATTTGGTCGTTTTCACTGAACACAGAAACTGATAAATTGTAGTTCTTTTTTTTTTTAATTTTTGAGACAGAGTTTCACTCTGTCGCCCAGGTTGGAGTGCAGTGGTGCTGTCTCAGCTCACTACAACCTTTGCTTCCTGGGTTCAAGCTATTCTCCTGCCTCAGCCTCCTTAGTAGCCAGGATTACAGGTGTGCACCACCACGCCTGGCTAATTTCTGTACTTTTAGTAGAGACAGAGTTTCACCATGTTGGCCAGACTGGTCTCAAACTCCTGAACTCAAGTTTTCTGCCCAAAACTCAGCCTCCCAAAGTGCTGGGATTACAAGTGCAAGCCACCGTGTCCAGCCTGTAGTTCTAGAAGTATAAAGATAATGGTAGATCCCATCTCTAAAAGACTCTGAAACTAACATTTTTACATATTTGTGAGGTCAACTTAGTAAATTACAAAAAAGAAAGTTGAATTAGGGAGTGAACTATAAAATATTCATTCTTTCATCAAAAATATTTGTTGATTATCTATTGTGTGCAAAGGACTATACTGCACTAGTGACATACTCTGTTGTGCTTGTAATTCTAAAGTCAGTATGACTTTGAAAATTCCATACCTGTATTAGTTCATTTTCACATTGCTGATAAAGACATACCAGAGACTGGGCAATTTACTAAAGAAAGAGGTTTAATGGACTCACAGTTCCACATGTCTGGGGAAGCCTCACAATTATAGTGAAAAGTGAAAGGCACATCTCCCATGGCAGCAGACCAGAGAAGAGAACTTGAGCAGGGAAACTCTCCTTTATAAAACCATTATGTCTCATGAGACTTATTCACTGTCACAAGAATAGTGCTCAGAAAGACCCACCCCCATGATTCAATTACCTCCCACCGGGTCCCTCCCATAACACATGGGAATTGTGGGAGCTACAATTCAAGATGAGATTTGGGTGGGGACATAGCCAAACCATACCAATACCTTACTACCATCTTTACCTCTCCAACATCATCTCCTGCATTTTGAGTTAATGTTAATCTTTAATTGTCTCATGTCATTTTCTGCATTTTTCTAACCCCATCTCTGCCCTGTTCTCTATCCTTGAAAACTCTTGCCTGAGCTCCCTGAAATTCAGTTTGTTCATCTGTATATTGGGAATAACAATGTAACCTAACAATTGTGAATTAAACAAATCTATGAAACATTTTGCTTAATTATTAGCATATACTAGTTAAGCAGCGATTACTTGATAATATTTCCATTATTGATATTCAGAGTTCAGCTTAGATATCATGAGCTCTCCTGGAAGGGGATCTCCCTGGGCCCACTACACTGTGTTCATACTTCTATCTGCAAGTCTAGCCATATTCTATGTTACTGTGAACCTAATAATTGATGAGTGCCTTGAGAATATGGGCTATGTGTTATTTCTTCCTGTATTTTCAATGATTAAAATATTCAAAAGTCTCAAGTGTTGGTCAACTAAAGGAGTGAAGAAATGCTCTGGAAAATAGACACATGGCTGATAGTAGTTGGGAATATTTTACCTTCTCCTGATGAAAACGATCATTCTTTTGTATCCATTGCTCTCTTTTCTAAAAGAAATGCTGGTGAATGCACTCTAGAGATGTTTAGCCAGTTCTCACTTCTCCCACCCCTTCCCTGCTGTGAGGCCAGCATTTGTGGTATAGATTTTGCTTTAAATGCTGGAAACCTAGAGGAACTGTTATATCATAATAGTATGGTGAAAGAAGGAGGCAGCAGTTCAAGTAGACAGGTGACAAGTGACAGGTAGATGATGGGTGTTTTCTGGCTGATGATCAGAGTTCATCGACACAGAAAGATAGCAACAAGCAATACTTGGAATTCAGGTAGGCAAGTAGATGGATTCAATAAGGTTTGGCAGCAGATGGTCAGGGCCCAGGCCAAGACTCTGGAGAGCAATCCTGACCTGCAATTCTAGAATTATGGCTAAGGCAGAGATCCTGTTGTCGAAAATAAATTGCACAATATGGAAAAGACATGTATTCTCAAGGGTTTAGCCAAGCTACTTGCTTCTGGGGAAGAGTTCAGAGGAAATGGTTTGATGTCTAGTAGTCTAGATCAGTGTTTAAAATTTATCAGTACCAAAGGAAGGTGGCACATGCTTTGTTTTTCTTAAATACTGTTCTATATGCTTAGTTACTGAAGTTTATGTTAAATTTTATTATAATTATTATTTACATTACTCATGATAAATCAAAACATTTATTGAAATATACTATTAGAATCTTAAAGTGATTAAAACATATATTTCTTCCTTAGAAGGGTAAACTTAAATATAAGCAAAATAAATACAAAGGTATCTGGAGACTATTTGAGATGGAATAAGAAATTATAAAACAGAAAATAGAGTTTACTGCTATCTTATTTTTCATTATAATTTTAATGAATTGTATATCTTCAAAAGATATTATTTTATATTTTTCATTTGTGAATTACATATACATATAATTATACTGTATATATTCTGTGACTTGATTTCCTCATCAGAAATTCTGTTTGTGGGATTAGTCCATGCTGATATGGGTAGCTATAGTTCCCTGATTTTCAGTTTATGTTGTATGTTATTGGAAAATATTGTGATAATTTACTTATCAATTCTTCTATTGATGGACATTAGAATCCTTTCTGGTTCTTTGCTATATTTATCAATGCTCTTACCTACACTTTCTTGCAGCATTCTATGATCTTTGTATTTAAAAGTTCCAGTCCACATAAAACTGCCGTTCAACCTGAGATAAGTTACTCTAAGTCGAAGACTCCTTGTGTGTAACGTAGAAATGACAGCAGTAACTTACCACACAGTGTTTTCAAAGAGTAAATTAGACAGCATATACCAAGTGCTTAAAATAACACCTGCCCGTAAGTGCAAAATAAATATTAGCTATCATTAATAGTATTACTCAAAAGCAATGAAATAATCTCTGGAAGAATTATCAACTCTAAATATCAATAAGAAAAAGCTCACATTTCTGCTCAGTATGGTTTAAAGCACCAAAATCAAAGATTCAATTTGGCATTCTTCTTTAGCATTTTAGAGTTCACTGTACTTTTGTGGCAATGTTAGGATATTTGAATGTCCATCTCAACGGCTTCTACAATCAGATGCAAATATTAAAGCCTCTCTAAAGACTGAAAGCCAGTTGAAGGGTCTTCCTCATTAAGAAGAGGGAACATGTCTTGAAGTAAAATAGCCTGTTGGGTACAGTTTACAGTGTTGTTGTTTTATTTTGTTTTAGAGATGAGGTCTTGCTATGTTGCCCAGGCTGGAGTGTAGTGGCTATTCACAGGCGTGATTGTGGTCCACTACAGCCTTGAATTCCCAGGCTCACATGATCCTCCTTCCTCAGCCTCCCAAGTAGCTGGGACTGCAGGCACACAATGCAACTTTGTCCAGTCACAGTTTATAGTCTTTCTGCCTCTTCTCTACAGTGCCCAATCATAGTTCCCAATAGCCACTGCTCATTAACCCCTATTCTGGTCTCTGGAACAATATAAGAGAATTCCTTGACTCTACATATTCTAACTTTTCTAGAAGAACAACTGAAAGGCTTATGTTTTTTCTAACTGTTATCCTGGTGTATGTATGTATAGGCATGGTTCATAACTGAATGAAAACTCAGCCCTATTTCCTCTTAAAGCTCACAGAGTCAATTATAAGCAACAATATGATGATTATATCTTCAAAGCAAAATAGATAGATTTCATTCATATCAAGCCAATAGACAGAACTGCTAGAGGTTGAAAACTAAGATTGTTCTCCCCTCATGTAGAATCTGCACTCAGTTTAAAGGTTGTGGACTTAGATACAAACCAGTGGCTTTAGAAAGGGGTTGTAAGATGATATGGTGTTGCTTTCTTTATCAGTAGTGCAAATGCCCAGAGCTGAATATGTGTTTTACTTTGTTTAAATAAATCAACTTTATTGAAATAATGTGCATAATTTACATTCAATTAAATGCACAGATTTTTTTCGATGCATACCGCAGTGTGTCTTGACAACTCTATATACCCATGTAACCACCACTCCAATCAGGATATAGAATCTTTCTATCACTTTAGGAAATTTCCTTATGCCTCCTTTGAATCCTCTCTTCTCTTCCCCACTCTTCCCTGACCCACCTGGGCATCACTGCTCTGATGTTTATTACCACCTTTTAGTGCTGACAGTTCTTGAACTTCATATAAATGGAAGCATGCTGATGTAAACTTCATCTGGCTCTTTTTTGCTCAATTAAATGTGCATGGTTTTAATAAAGGGAAAGGATGTTTTTAAATCGATTTTTGCTATAAAATTATATTCACTTAAAATTTGTACACGTACAATGATTTAAATCACCTTAGTTCAAAGTGATATATTGGATCAGTTGAAATAAAGGATAATTGATTTCACTTGGGTATATAGGGCATATTCACCATTAATCAAAAACTAAAAACAGTTCTTGAGTCTAGGCCAGGTTGGCCAAGTAAAAATGAAGCAAAAATTTACTCATTCAGCAGTTCATTAGTTAGACCTTTCCTCATCACCTATTAAACCATCCTCAAAATTTAGTAATGTCCTAAAAATATGAACCATTCGAGTTTAAAAAAGACTATTTTTTAAGACCCATTTTGCCCAGATAAATCCCTTCTGGCATATTTTGTTGGTTTAGAAACTAAAAGTCAAATTAGGGAAGCTACATCATCTGCCAGTTAGTTACTAAAAGTGTTTTCCTGCTTGCCACCATTCAAATGATGTGTGTGTTGAGAGAAAAAAAAAAAAAAAATCTGGACCAGAAAAGCACATGGAGATACAGAGTTGTGGAAAAACATTGAAAAATGTTTGTCCACTTTCTGAGAAAGGAAAAATACAATTGCTTTTTGACAGTGCTGACTTCTGTTTACCAGGGCTTGCATTATAATCTCCATCATTAAAATTCTGTAATACTACACAAATTTGGAACATCGACTCTATAAGGGATTTAGTTTTATGCTTGCTCATCCATTTATGTGAGTCTCAGGATGAAATTCTACTAGTAAGTCTTCCTGAAAGAAGGTGCAATATCCAGTTTCTTCTGAAGTGTTTCTTCTCCTGGGAGCTACCTAGTTCATGGTACTGTCTAACTGCTTTTAGAATTGTTTGCTTGGTTATTATTCTGGGGATATTTTTTGAGTGATGAAAATATTTTAGAATACATTGGTTTAATTTTCAAATACTGGTACTTTATTTTTATTCACCTTGCGTTCTTCTACTTGGTGTATTTTGAAGAGCATGCGCCTTGCTTAGCATGGTGAAATGCAGTCACTGCTAATTATCACGGCTGCAATTTTCAACTTCACAGGTGAAAATCAAACCACAGACTCCTAAGTGCTGGAAGCCATGCAATTCTAAACAAAATCCTGAAGGAGCACGAAACAGACGGCCAGTTAAAGTTGGCTCCCACCTTTCATTGAGCAGTCTTACAAGGAAAAGAATTGCCCCCAACTTGACCATTGTTTCAGTTGGCATTGCTTTGGTAGTTCTTTACATTTTCATTAGGGCAGGACAATTTCCTCTCAAACACGCTGTTGCCATTTGCTTATGTAACGTTTTCATCCAATCAATATGCTTCTTTATGATGAAGATAAAGAAATGCCACCAACTGGCTTGTGCTATTTTTTTTTTTTAAATGCTACTTTATAAAAGTAACTTTTACTATTTCTTAGGAAAAAACAAATGTCATCTAAGGGTCATAAAATAAACCAAGAATTTTAAAAAGTTTTCTGCTCATAGAAGTGAATATTTTTTCCTTCAAGATAGTTGTGTGCAACCGGGGACAAATGGTAGCAATGGGAATAGGAAAGTGAATCAAAAAGGTAATCATGTGCATCCAGGCAGCATTCCCTCTGCAACAAGATACTAGTGTTTCTGATCGACAAAGTAGGCAGTGAGTTAGGGTACTGAGGTTTTCATCAGCTGAGTGTGAAGCCTCAGTAATGTAGAAATGCAGAGCACTCATTCACGTCATTTGAATGAGCATGTCTCAAAGCTTGATTTTTATTCATATATTTGTTTGATCGATTGTCATTTTCTCTCATTCCTGTTTTCTAGATAAGATAGGATAGCAAAGTCAAGCAATGCTTTTCCTTCTAGTCATCAAATCAGAGTAACAGCAGTGAGTCAGATACTCTTGTTATAAAGACCAAGCATATATTTTCTTCCCAGTAGAATTATCCAATCTCTTTTTTATCTTTGCATGCTGTATTAATGACCGTTGGTTACACTGACATGGGGAATGTTTGATTTTTTGATGAATAGTGTTGCAATAATTTATCAAAACTATCATGCCTGTGTGTACAGATGGGTGTAAGTGTGTGTGTGTTCGTGTGTGTGTGTTTTATATTTATGAATCGTTTATGTAGATTGTTTCAAGAAAAGGGAGTCTTGTAAATTAACTCCTAACTTAGTTTCTTTGGGGTCCTGTGCTAAGCATTGGGGAAGGATTAGATATCAAAGTCGAACTCAAAAATTTTACTCTTTAGGGAAAGGCAATTGCACAAAAATAAATGTGATGTACTACTGTATGAGAAATGCAGATAACCAGTGGTGGATAACATAAAAAAGAGATTGTTTTCAGCAAAATAATGTGCATAAAGGAATTACTATAAAGTTTGGTGTCTTATTCAGTTTTCTTTCCCTGTAACAGAATACCTGAGACTGGATAATTTATGAAGAAAATAAATGTATTTATTATAGTTCTAGGGGCTAGAAAGTCAGTGATTGAGGGACTACATCTGGTGAGGGGCCTTCTTGCTGGTGCAGAGTCTCAAGGCAGCACAGGGTATCACATTCTGAGGGGCTCACAGGCGACAGCCAAACTGGCATATATAATGGCCTATTCCTGTGATAACCAACTCAGTCTCTTGATAATGCATTAATCCATTAATTAATGAATCCATGAATGGATTATTTTTTTTCATGAGGGCAGAACTTTTATAACCCAATCACCTCTTAAAGACCTCATCTCTTAATATGTTACACTGGGGATTAAGTTTCAACATGAGTTTTGGAGGGGACAGCTAATTCAAACCATAGCATCTGGCATAAAATAATGTGCTGCAATGAACATATGTGTGCATGTATCTTTATAATGGAATGATTTATATTCCTCTGGATATATACCCAGAAATGGACTTGCTGACTCAAATGGTATTTCTGCCTCTAGGTCTTTGAGGAATTGCCACATTGTCTTCCACAGTGGTTGAACTAATTTACACTCCCACCAACAGTGGAAAAGTGTTCTTTTTTCTCCACAACCTCTCCTGCATCTGTTGTTTTTTGACTTTTTAATAATAGCCTTTCTGAACTGGTGTGAGATGCTATCTGATTGTGATTTTGATTTGTATTCTCTAATGATTAGTGATGTTGAGCTTTTTCAGATATGTTTGTTGGCTGCATGAATGTCTTCTTTTGAGAAGTGTCTGTTCATGTTGCCCTTTGCTCACTTTTTAATGGGGTTGTTTGTTTGTTTCTTGTCAATTTGTTTAAGTACCTGGTAGGTAGATGCTGGATGTTAGACATTTGTCAGATAGATAGATTGCAAAAATTCCTCCCATTCTGTAGGTTGTTTGTTCACTCTGATAATAGTTTATTTTGCTGTGTAGAAGTTCTTTAGTTAATATTTTCAGGAGATTAAAAGAGGATGAGGCTGAGCAGTTACTGAGTTTACAAAGGAGATCACTGTAAGCCTTCAAGACAACTGCTTTGTCATGGTAGAGGCATAGGCTAAAGTGTAAGGAACTTAAAATTAAATGAGAGCTGAGAAAATGGAGCTGGCTGGCTGTAGTTTACCTTTCTCTAAGGATATCTAATGATGAGAGAAAGGAGAGAAGATGGCAGCTTCTGGTGTAACTTATGCCTAAAAGTGGCAATCTCTTACGGACAACTTCTGGTTTTTTTTTTAAATACATAAATAGGTAAGTAAGTAAATAATAGTAGTGCCTACCACTAAGACACAATGAGGAGAGGGTTCATTCGATATAACAGATGCCACATTTTGGGGGGCTGGAAAGAAATTAGCATGTTATGCAGAAAGCCAGGTGTTCTCAGGATTAACAAAGTAGACTCTAGGATTTTTATACAAAGCTATGCAGAGAAAAGTCAAAAGGTATACCTATGTCTGTGGGCACACATTTTAATGCTATAGCTGTGGCTTTTTTGCATTTATATATTGTAAATTTTATATCTCATATTTCTTTAAGCATAAGTATCCTATGATAACAAGGTATTATGGCTTTCTCCCTTTTCATTTTTTTAATGTAATTATCAGCAGTAAGAATGCATTCAACAGACACAGAATATTGATTTTATTTTTTACTCATTGACATTTCTGTGTTTTCTTACGCTAGGAGGCTAACAACTTTCAATTTTATGTATTTTATCTAGATTTTTAAGATACAATAATGATTTAATATATGTGGGATAATACATTACTACCACGCTTGTGCACTTGAGGTATTCCAAAGTGCTAGGCAGTGAAACACAAATATGTCAGTGTTGTTAGTAATATAATTTGATATTTTAAGAAACAATAATAACAAGAATCTCTAAATTAATTAATTAGTTCTTTTTAATAAGCTTGGAGTCATTTATTGGGAAAATAAATATAAGATTCACTGTAGCTGTCTTTTCGGGAGGAGGGAGATAATAAAGTTAGTTACTTTTATGTATTTATCAATTTTCCCAAGTTGAAACACAAGTCAACACAGGACCTGCAGTGGCTTTTGGACCCTGACTTCTCTGCCTCAGGTTTAATCTTGAGATACCAAGTTTTGGAGAGTCTCCTAAGTATTTTATTTTTATTCATTTTATTTATATTTCTTTTATGGACTAGCAGAAATATGAATAACCAGTTAGATTTTTTAGGAAGTAAGCCAGCATACTAATGAATGATTTGCAATTTCAAGGTAGTTTATTAATTTGTTCTAGCATGGTGGTGACACAGAAATTACTGTGACTTTAGAAAAGAAAATTAATTTGAGCTTTAGAGTCTGTTTTCTTATTTTCTTCTGGTACTTTATCTGAAGTGGAATCTCTGATGCTCTGGTCTTTCTGATAAAGCTTAGATTACTTTGGGTGTGTATCTTCTCTCTCTTTTTTCTTTTCGCACTTTTTTTCTCTAGGGATTTGTATTTCAATTGCAAACCTTCTTTCAGTCAGGTTTCAGGAAGTAATTGTACACAGTGTCTCTCTCTGTGTGTATGTATGTGTGTCAAAGGGACAATATGAAGAGCCAGAGAGTCATTTCCATAGTGAACATAAAGATTCTAAACCAAATACTAAATCAAGAGATTCACAAAACACTCACACAGGGCATTCTGTTCCTGCTTTTGGAAGTCGTAACATGATAAGCAGAATGGTAGCTGATACAGATGATGGTAGCATATTTAACATCTTTGGTCAAATCCAATGCCTGATTTGCTATAGTTTGGGATGGCTACATGTTAATAAAATATTTTTAGTTGAAATTCTTAGTAACCAATTGATAATGTTCTTCATAAATTCAATTATTGCAATATATCTCTCCTGTAGTTATAAAAACCAGTACCACCCCGTCTGTATCCTTGCATTAATCCGACAGTAAGTATCACAAAGACTGCCTTTTGAGGACAAGTTTGAAGAACCAGTGTGAATAACTCTTTCATTGAACTTGTATTTTTAGAAGCACAGTGATTCTGATACGTGAAAGAATGTCAATTTTACCTGCGGCGTTCTTGGATAGGTAGCTGGTGCCAAATTTCAGTAGCATCCTCAAGAGGGCACTGTCACCTATTTTATATATGGTATAATTTGTATCCTTTTATTAAGACGCCGTGCAATACTTGAAGAGTTATTTTAATCTATTTTTATGTGAAATGCAATCATGCATGCTTTGCATCATCTATAACCCTGCTATCTACAGCAACTTCCCCCTGTCCATTGTTACAGACCATGGGTTGACTTGCATATCGGTATACAAGTTTTATATCAGTAACATTTTATAGATTGATCCACTTAGGCTACATAGTCTAGGCCTGTTTAATAAGGATCTTTCACAACACCCCCACTTAACATTATTTTTTTCCCTCTCTTATTAAAATATATTTTATGTTAGTTATCTTACTTTTCACCATATTTATACACACGCCATGCTTGACTCTGGAGTCACATTTCTTGGGTTTAAAATACCAGCTTCATCAGTTAGACTTTGTGATATGGACCAATGACTTCTCTTCTTCAGTTGTTATGAGGATTATATGAGTTATATATGTACAATACTAAGCTAATTGTCCTAATATAATATACTTCAAAAGTTCTCTATTGCATTTGCCATGACTCAAATAATCAGGCTTATGGTTTGTCAAATTTAGCTGAACTCTGATGATTGAAAATGTTTAATTTTTTTTCAAAATGTAAAGCATGCTTTTTATTTCTCAGACATAGAGTTTAAAAATCTGTTTTTAAAAGCATTTCCAAAAGTATACATACATGCAAGTATAGTTTTACAGAAATTCTGTTCTAATTGACTTAGATTTAATTATTCAAAGAGGCAGAATCTATTGAGTTAAATACACTAAAGCATAACAAATTAAACATTTTGAAATAAATTATTTTTGTGGAAATGTTACTTATATCCATCATATTAAAGGTTTGGAGATTTTTTGCAAATACCACTTGAAAGGAAAAATCAATTATTTATAATTTTCATTTGCACAGAAGTAGCTATATATACACTATAGATACAACATAAGAATTTATTAAGTGCAAAGATGAATTGTTTATTTAATAACTGTTATAAAGGGATAAATGAGAATGAAAGGACACAGTTGCTATTATATCATTCTGTACATAATAGTGCTTAATTGTATATCATTTTGATAGATTTGAGTAGTTAAGTTTTAATGTTCTCAAGTTAACTAAAACACACAGTTTTTGTTTATTTTTTGTAAACAGGCTCAATTTCCAAGTAGTTGAAACTTTCCTTTTTCTCTGATTACACAAATATCACATAACAGCAGTTTTAAAATCAGATTACATGGACTCAAAATCTCTAAGATTAAACTCATGAATAACTTCATGTGGATTTCTCCTCAGCTGCTGTTGAGGGCAAATGTTCAAATACAACTTTCCCCCGCATGTATACACTATCCTATAGCATGATTGCCAATTTGTAAGCTTCGAAGTGCAAACCAGTGGTCTCAAAACTTGGTCATCATTCCATCTTTATTATTTTTTTTTAAAATTCAGGAATCACAAACATTGGGTCATGTACAGCTGCATCTTTCGGACAAATGCTCACTGTCATAGGAGCCACCATCCCTGCCTTTCCCTGATTATCTAACTTCTATTCATTCCATAGGAGTCACACAATTGTCATATTTCCCTTCTCAAAATTTACTTCTCAAAATGCACTTATTTGTATCATAAGAGAAATACAGTAGGGGCAAAGAGAGAGACTACTCAATTTTTTGATTGATTGGTTGGCTGATTGATTTCAGAGCTTTCTTTATGAGTTTCTTACATTTACATTTAGAAATTGATGTTGCTTTGTCAAGTTTGTCATATTTAATTAGCTCACTCTCATAATTGTGAAGATAAATATAGCTGATGCCTTTACCTATATTTTATTCATCTTGATCATTTTCTTCCTTAGGGCTGCTATTTATTTCTGCACTCGTAAATGACTTGAGAGACAAGATTTTAAAAGTGGTTAGTTCCCACTTGATAGGAAATGTGTTTGGTTTAGTCTGTAGTGACTTCTTAAATTAACATTTTAAAATATCCACATGCATAGATGACTTGTGGGTTATTTATACATTTTTAACCATAATAAATTTTACCTTATGGTTGCATAGTAATTATACTCCTCAAAACTTTAATTAAGCAATTATCTATATGAGCATTTGTTAGAATATTAGTTCCATAAAGAAAGGGACCTTTTCTCCTCCTTTCATATAATTGCATCTCTACTATGTAGTTAAAGATCAGTACAATAAATATTTTTTAGAAAATGTATAGAATAAAGTTATTATTAATTACTAAATACTGTTTAATGAGAAGAAAAATAATATCTCAGGAATCTTGAAAGGTAGAATATTAATACTCTTATTAATGTTTCTGGATTTCTTTATGGCTATACTCAGTCCTCAGACAAGAAGGTATACATCTCTCAAGTCCAAAAATATGTTAACAATCAGAGCATCACAATTTTGGGTAAAATTTAGTCATTCTGTTTTCAATAAAGATTGCATCTCACTAAGGCATGTAAATGTTGACACTTTCTAATCCGTGGCAATATCATTATTTTTAGTCTTCAGGCTTGATGCCAGTTAGAATCTTTCCATGTCAGTAGAATTCAAGACTAATTTGCTGTGATTAGCAAAGAATTACTTTGCAGGCTTTCTATTCATTTATGCAAGGACAGACCTGTTAATTCCAACTCACTGAATTTATATGGGATGCCTACAAAACTCTTTGGAAGCCTCAAGCTTTTACTACAAATAGTTGATTTTTCCATATGCCAGATACTCAGCTTTCCAGGAGAAAGCATCCCACTAGTACTGTTGAAAAGAGAGAGAGAAAAAAAGGCAAAGCTCAATTCTGTAAGTAAGGTTGCTATTGCCACTCAACAAAGGAAATCGCAGTTAACCCGCTGCAGTGTAAGCTCTTCTTCCAAACAATCTAGAAAGAACGTTACATCAAAATGTTGTCCTAGCAGAGCTCCACAATGTAAAAGGATAAATTACTCTTTGAGAATAAAAGTATAGTCAGGATAAAGATGACTATGATGATATGTATAATTCAACTGAAAACCAGAAACAGAAAAACAAGCTGTGGATATCATTTGAAAGTAAATTCTTATATTGCTACTTGAAAGGGGCTTCAAGGCAGGCAAGCAAAAGTGAGGATAGAGTAACTGTGAGTGTTATGGGTAAGTATAACCCATTGCTTCAAAGTCACTATCAGTGTGTGGTTTAGTAGTTCAGTGATAAGAGGCATACGCCCTAGTTAGGAGGAACCAGTCATGGATATGCAAGAGCGACACAGACAATGTGGAGCAGCCCAGGAAGCAACAGGCAAGAAATAAGCTACATTTCTTTTTCTTGCTAGCAACAGGGATAAGGCTTAAATTTTTAATATTGATTGTATCTGTTAATTGCATTGTAAGTGACAGAAAACTTGACCCAAATTAGGTTTAAGTACAGAGAAGTTCATCAGATTAGGTATCTGAAAAGCTTGAAATTTGATCTGGCATGACTGGATACAGGGTCAGATGCAGTCATCAGGGCCCTGTTTGACTCTCTTCATCTCTTGGTCTCTCTTTCCATCCTCAGACGGGATATCTTTCTGTGATTCAAATACAGTACCTGATAGCCATTCCAGCATAGTCACATGGTCTCCAGTGAGGTCACATGGACATACCTGAACCAATCATTTTGATGAAAGATAATATATTCTGACTGGCTTAGGCCCAAATCAAATGTCTACCCTAGGCTTAGGGATGGGATTAGCTCTGCAGACACATCATAGCCTAAAAGCTGAAAGGGGTAGTTTTCCGAAGCAAAATAGTATATTCACACTAAAAATAGGGGAAGTGGATTCTGAGTGGCAAAAACACAAATGTCTACTTTATGGTCAATAAATCAATAATTACAGTGACGGCATATCTTTCTGGCTGTGATAGGAGGTGCAGGACTCAGCAATTCCTTTTGAAGTTCCCTATGTTCAGTTTATACTTTGGCTTCAAGAATATGCTTCAGCAAGAAATAGACAGAGTAGAGTACCCTCAGGCAGGCTTTTGCCAAACACTGGGTTTGTGTCAGATTCGTTGCATATCAATTTCAAGAAACAACTTATAAAAATATCCTGATTTTGGAATTGGATGTTGATTCTATTACCATTGTACTCTGCTAGGTAGACTACAATATTATTGTTTGTTATACTGACAATACGCAGGTGGGGGTGAGTCTAGAAAATAAATTTTACATGATATAATAATTGTGCTGACAGTTACATTAGCTCAGAAATAAAATAGAATAATGGGGAAAAATAAAACTATATATACTCAGAGTGCAAGGACAGTCCTCTCTGTTCAGAGACTTTCTGGTTATAAATCATGTCTTCTAAATATGATCCATGCTTTATTGTGGATGTCCTTGTTTAAGTATTGATTAGGCCCATGGACATTAATGGCAATAATGTGATATAAAAAGATTTTATGGTAAGCCCCTCATAATTTACTGAAATGATATTTATACTAGAGAGGGATGTGAAAAATTGTCTTGCCACTTCTGAGAAGCGCATCTTTATAATTAAGTTACCTCTCCTACACTCACTGGACAAAAATTGGTATCATTAAGTAGATAACATTTGTAGGATACTTTAGAATTCACAGAACAGGTTCAAATACTTTCCTCAAAAATCCTGTGAATTCATATATTGACTCTGTATTTTAGAGATTGATAATGGGCCTGAATATATTTCCAGGGGTCACTTCGCTGCTTTACATTTATAGCTAGGTTCTCTGCTTCACATTTTCTATCCTCTGTGTGCTCATGTATTTCAAAAAGGGTATTATTTGTGAATAGCACCCGAATCTTAGTCACTTAGTTCACACAACTATTTATCTATTTAACTGACTAATCTAACTATTTCACTATTTATGTGATTTTTATTGGACCTGCCTTGGTAATTCCAATTCTTTCTTCAAAATATTGCCTATAAGCCACTCTTTGTTTAAGGCCTTCCTTGAATCCCCAAACAAATATGCCTTGTCCATCATCACAGCCTCACTGTACAAGCATCTGTTAGCATGTCTCACTCTATTATAATGATGTGTTTACATGACTGTTTCTCCAACTGAACTGTGAGTTTCTTGAAGACAGAGACCATATCCCCTGCATCTGTTTATCTTTTGTTACTAGAGCTCCCGGAGTGTGGCACCTGAAGGTTAACCAATCAGTGTTTGATGAATTAATGAATGAATCATACACACCAAAAACAGAGCAGCAGAACTATAGGATACAGTGACTTACCGAAGCATAGTGAAGCTACAGATAAGTAATTTAACTTCCAGCCGTAGAATAATAATCCCTGGATTTTATATGTAGGTTTTAAAAAATTGTTTCTTCATAGTTAGAAGTTGCCATTCTACAATTATATTACAGGCTGATTCTATTTATTTATTCAGATATTAAAACCCTTAAATAATGTCCTTTGTTTTAAATTTAATTCTTAACAAGTAAAATAAAACAACAGTAAATCACATGTTTATAATGGGTAGCAGCAGAACTTAAACCTTTACAGCATAAAAATAGCAGCCTTGAGTTGCTAACACATCAGGTATGCAATCTTTTGTAGAAAAATATTACACATTGTCGTAAACAGAAGCAGACTTGATTTTCTTAAAACCAAAGCATTGTTGGGTGTGTATGTGTGTGTGTGTGTTTGGGGGTTGGGAAAATTGTTCATGATATTTCATTTATTTAATATAGTTTCAGCAAATAATAAATGTCCTCTAATTTTGTGATATTTATGCTTGAGTATTATGACATTCATTTGCTTAACAGTGGTAATCTGATGAACTATTTTTCTGTGGTTTCCTTGAAAGAGTTGATTGGTAATTTTGCAAATATCTGAATGAAGTGTGAAGTTATAGCTTTATATAATAATAGAAGGCTAATGGTTCTCTGTGGTTTGTTACTATATATAATGCCCCATTTTTTTGTTGTCTGTTTTATTTTGTTTAAGGCATTAGAGAAGCGTTGAAGTGACGTTGGAGGAAATGATTTGTCATGCCTGTTCCTTATCAACTTTAGTTTAACCAAAAGTGTCTTCTATACACAATAATCCTAGTGCCAATGTTTTGAGTCTTTGCTAAACTGATACAGAGTTCTGTCTAGTCTGAGTAACAACAAACTTTAAGTAGTAATATTATCCACACCACTGAACATTTTGAAACTACACAAAGGAATTTATCACCATACTATTGAGAATAAGAACTTATAGACTCTCGACTTAGAGTTTACAATTCAGTTGGGTTTTTTTAAAGTTTTATTGAGAGGTGATAGATTAAATAATGCAATGAATTCAATCCAAAGATCACTCTGTAATGAAAAGATTTAAAATATGTCTTTTTCTTTAAGGACATAGAGTCCCATTTACCTAGTCTTTACCCTCAAGCCGCTGTCCCAGATAAAAATGGCTCTTTAAGAAATAAAAATATAGTAAGTGACTGGAAGTCAGAAAAATCATACCACGCACAAGTGATCCTGAAAAATCTATCTGCATATGCAATTATAAAAGGAGCCTTGTTTCTGACACACAGCAAACTCTTTAATATGATGAACTGCTGCTGATGCCAGCATCTGACTATTTGGTTTATCTATTCATAGGAGTCACTTGTGTGAGATTGAATTTCAAACTATTCTAAGGAGAAGAGTAAATGAAAATAATATAATCAAACCTTGTCCCTTCAGAATAGAGATTTTCATATTATATTTTTATATATGTAACAATTTTTTCTCCTTTTCTCTTCAACTTTTCTTTACCCACTTTTAAGTATTTTAATGCTATGGTGTGACTGCTATCTATTTGTCACGAGTCACATTACATTTTTTACCAAAGCTTTCTTTGATGACTTTTTTTTTTTGTGAAATCAGATACCAGATCCCTCTCTTTGCACCAGCTAGGATACCTTTTTTGTTGGTAATTTGTGATTTTTTCTTTGCAAATGCTAAAAATTAAATATGATATATAAAAGCAAAAAGGGAACTACATACTCTGTTTTATTTTCACACTCATCAATGTTTGCACGTGCTCTTTCAGAGCACCCCAGCTTGTCTTCTGGTCTCCACCTCGCCTCACTTACAGAGTTCTGCATATCCATCACCAGGTTAGTCCTGTGAAAACATCATTTCCAAAACACTACGCCCTTCTTTACCCCTAGTCATTCAGACTATCCCAACCTATCTTTCTAAACTTTACATCCTGTCCCCCGAAGGTAACTTAGTTATTTTTCTTGTTGCCATGCATTTGCTTCTGCTGTTTCCTCAACTTATGATACGTCATCCTTCTGTCATTGCCACTAACTTTGATTCTTTACGTCCATCAAAACTCAGTTTCAATAAGATGTCCTGGCTCACGCCTGTAATCCCACTACTTTGGGAAGCCAAGGTGGGAGGATCACTTAAGGCTAAGAGTTGGAAATCAGCCTGGCAACACAGTGAGATCCTGTCCCTACAAAAAACAAAAATAAAAAATAAAAACTCAGTTTGATTTCTTTATCTTCTGCTAAGTCATCCATCTCTGCTCTTCTGAGGTCACTGTATTCTCTTTTTTACTGTGACTTTATGACCCTCTGCATGGTAACACTCACTCACTGTTTGTCCCGTATATTATTGTCTCATATCATGTTATGTATTTATGCTCTGTTCCTAAGCTAAGTTTTACTTTCTTGGAGTTGGTAGTTACATATTATGATTCTTTTGATTTTCTCATACCATTTAACAAAATATGTAAAAATAGTAGGTTACTAAGCTAAAATTTTCTTGTTATTTGAAATTATTTTCAGCAGCAATGATAATACATGCACCTGGACGCTAGAACAAATTTTTTTGTTGTTTTTTGAGACATGGTCTTGCTCTGTCATCCAGACTGGAGTACTGTGCCATAGTCACAATCAGAGCTCACTGTAACATCTACCTCCCATGCTCAAGCAATCTTCCCATTTCAACCTCTCCAGTAGTTGGGACTATAGGCACACACCACCATGCCCAGCCAATGTTTGTGTTTTTGAAGAGACAGGGGTCTCACTATGTTGCCCAGGCTCATCTCAAACTCCTGAGCTTAAGCAATCCACCTGCCTCCGCATCCCAGGGTGCTGGGCTTACGGGTTTAAGCCACCATGCCTGGCCCTTGGAACAAATTTTGATCCCACAATCCAATCAACTTCTTCGGAGTAACATATGAAATCAAAGCAGCCACAACAAATTTAACATATACAGCGAGGGCTGAATATCATTAACATGTCCAAGTTAATATGTCTCAAGAGGGTTGATGATTAATTTTGAAGCTAGAGTTGCACAACAAGCAAGAAGATACAAATTCACCTCTTACAGTGAGCAGGAACATCAAAGTGTGAAAGATACCCCTAGTTTCAACCATATCAACTTGCAAAGAAGAGACACTGCTTTTTGAACATCTAGATCTGGTGCTTCTAACACATTGGAAAATTATTTTAGTACCTCCATCCTGTGTAAGAAGATTAGAAAGTAACTGAAACATTTATCTTGATCAAATTCAAGGAAGTAATCTGAATACCATGAAATCAACTAAAGATTTCTATTCTTGGTGCCATTATATGATAAAGGCAGAGTGATTAAAGATGCCAAACAGGTGTATTAATATCTGGTCTAATATGACCTCAGTTCTTTTTTTGTTGGTATCATTCAGGTTGTCTGCAGGTTTATTTTTAGAACTTAATTCATTGAATATTTTCTTCACTTAGCATCTTTTATTTAAGAACATTTCTTAATGTTGAGTTTATGAAATCTGTCAACCTGCCATCATTTTAGGTTCATCCCATTTCATGTTATTTACTAACTGTTGTCATTATCTTATGTTGGCTTGCATTATTCTTATTTTTATAGCATTACCTCTAAGGGTTTTGCTCCTAGATGTTTTTAGTAACTTATGAATTACAAAGCATTTATATTTCATAATAGCAAATAAGAATTTGACTTTGAAGCCCAGTAGTTTTAGCTTCACAAATGTCTTTTCTTCTTTTCTCCTTAACTGTTATTTTTTATTTATGTCATCTATCTTCAAGTGAAAGGTTGTATTTATATAACTTCCCCTACACAGAAAAACATGTTAGATTTGTTTTAAAAAAAACTGTATTTTCAGTGTTTTAGAGCATTTTCTGTTAAAAAAATATTGATTTTCAGAAAAATGTTAGTGTGTTTTAATTGCCACTATGAGTTAAAATTTTAAAACAACTAACTTCTACTCCTTTATGTAGTAGTATAGTAGCTGTGCATTTTGGCATTTACAAAAGCTTTGATAATAACAGGTTTTTAAAAAATCTAATTGTGTACCATAATGGTTTTGGGCAGCAGTAGATTTTTTAAAACTCCAAATGGCCTTTACCTTAGTAAACATCTAGCAACATACTAGGTCCTAGATTTGAGCCTTAAAATATAAGGGCTTTTTATATATATATATATTTTTTTTTTGACAGAATCTCATTCTGTTGCCCACACTGGAGTGCAATGGCACAATCTCGGCTCGCTGCAACCTCCACCTCATGGGTTCAAGTGATTCTCCTGCCTCAGCCTCTCGAGTATCTGAGACTACAGGCGCCCACTCCCACGCCTGGCTAATTTTTTCATTTTTAGTAGAGGCGGAGTTTCACCATGTTAACCAGGCTGGTCTTGAACTCCTGACCTGAAATGACCCACCCACTTTGGCCTCCCAAAGTGCTAGAATTACAGGCCATATAAAGGCACCCTCACCCAGCCATATAAAGGCTTTATAATCTTCTTTAAGTATTCTCACAGAAGACTCTTCCTTATCTTTGTCAAAGAGGAAATACTAAATAAAGTAGTGCCCAGACATTGTAATGTGGGTCTCGAATTCTAGAACTGAGTAAATCAGTTGTAGTTAGTAATGTTTTCCCTTTAAGACTAAGAATGTTTTCCAGACGTGGACTTAGAAAATAATGAGAGCCTGGCTTGATGGCTCATGCATGTAATCTCAATATTTTGGGAGTCTGAGGCAGAAGGATCGTTTGAGCCCAGGAGTTCCAGATCAGCCCGGGCAGTGTGGGGAAACCCCATCTTTACAAAAAATACAAAAATGAGCCTGGTATGGTGGTATATGCCTGTGGCCCCAGCTACTTGGGATGTTGAAGATGTAGGATCATTTGAGCCGAGGAGGTCGAAGCTGTAGTAAGCTATAATAGCGTCACTGCACTCCAGTGTAGGTGACAGAGAGAGACCCTGACAGGAAAGAAAGAAAGAAAGAGAGAGAGAGAGAGAGAAAGAAAAAAGAGAGAGAGAGGAGAAAGAAAGAGAAAGAGAGAGAGAAAGAGAAAGAGAGAGAGAGGAGAGAGAGAGAGATAGAGAAAGAGAGAAAGAGAAAAAGGAAGGGAAAGAGAGGGAAACAAAAGCAAAGCAAAGAAAGAGAGCCCAATGATGTGTTTAATCAGTTCATTGCAAATTTCACAGTATTTTTAAAGTGTGTGAATCTGAGAGAAAGAGAACATCTGATGCTTTAACTTGTACCTTGTTTATAAAGAAACATTTATTTCTGCGTAATTGTCAATATTACTGATCATTATGACCCTAGCTGGAGACATTTTTAGCCACCTACAGCATAGTTGAACTTCAGTGTAAAGAGGAGAAATGTCTTTTATGTCAACAGATTTCAGATGCCACCTTGTTTATAAGCATTGGGTATTTATAGTCGGTCTTGAAAACATTTTCTTTTTCTTTTCTTTTTTTTTTTTTGGAGTGCAGTGGTGCGATCTCAGTTAACTGCAACCTCTGCCTTCAGGGTTAGAGCAATTCTCCCACTTCAGCCTCCCAAGTAGCTGGAATTACAGGCACCTGCCACCATACCTGGCTAATTTTTGTATTTTCAGGAGAGATGGGGTTTCACCATATTGGCCAGGCTGGTCTTGAACTCCTGACTTCAGGTGATCCTCCCGCCTCGGCCTCCCAAAGTGCTGTAATTACAGGCATGAGCCACCACGCCCGGCCGACATTTTCTTAAATAGTCATCCATTAGTCATATATCCAAATGGGACAAACTTTAAATATGTATGTTTGTCAATGAATATCTTAATTCATTTACATTATATATTAAGGATTTGTTTATTTTTAGAAAATTTCAGTGTTTAGGAAAAAAATGCGTTATTAAATACGTTTGGCCTTTGGTTAAGTCTATTCATTTATAAATAGTACATTCATAAATATACTTTATTTGAAATATTTGTAAACCTCTGAGACCTTTTTTCTTATTCTTTTGCTGACTTTCAAAAATAGTTTTACTTTCATAAGTAGAAAAGCTTAGTCTTGTTATATTTTCCTGTCTTCTTCTACACCTAGCAGAAATTGACTTTATTTTTCTGACTCCATTTATTTGTTTTTGTTTTTGTTATTGGTTTTTTTTTTTTTTTTTGAGACGGAGTCTCGCTCTGTCGCCCGGGCTGGAGTGTAGTGACCGGATCTCAGCTCACTGCAAGCTCCGCCTCCCGGGTTCACGCCATTCTCCTGCCTCAGCCTCCCGAGTAGCTGGGACTACAGGCACCCGCCACCTCACCCGGCTAGTTTTTTTGTATTTTTTTAGTAGAGACGGGGTTTCACCGTGTTAGCCAGAATGGTCTCGATCTCCTGACCTCGTGATCCGCCCGTCTCGGCCTCCCAAAGTGCTGGGATTACAGGCTTGAGCCACCGCGCCCGGCCTTTTCTGACTCCATTTAAATAGTAATCTCTCCTCCATTTTTCTTCGAAATAAAGTCATAATAGAAAATGGAAAAATGAAGGCATGGTCCTAAAGCACAATCTCTGAAATAGAACAAGCATTGTCTCTTTCAACAGTAGTGATGCAGAGGTGGGTCATTGCATAAGTCTCCTGGCATAAACACATATGAACTTTTCTGAACTGTTGATTAGAGAAGAGAATAAAACTTTCCTATATGTCTGTAAGAACTGGACTGTGTGTGATAATACACCTGATGATTAAGGTCACATGCCCGTTAGCTATAGGAATCCGATTCTGTCACTGAATTCAACCACCAAAGTAACACCATGTATTCTGTAAGAATGAACGAGAAAATCAAGCATAGGTATATCCCTTTAGGAATCAACAGTAGTGTGATCATATAAATACATTGTTTAAAAATCTTACTTGGTTTAGAAAAATGTATTATTCATTACTACACATCTCCGTCACTACAACAAGCTATTTCCTCATCTAGCCATTTCTTTAGAAGAGGCTTACTTAGCACCTACTAAATACATATAACACAATCGGAATGCAAAACCTATGAAATATCCTTGTAAGATACTTACTCTCTTAAAGGGGAGACAAAACATGTACCTGTAATATGTAAATATTTTTTCTAACTGCCTTCAGAATCACAGAAAGCATGATTAGATGTTTAAAGAAGAGATAAATCTTCTAGTGGATGCTCACAGGAGAGTCTTAGGATTTAAATATCCAATTAAGTTGAAATGGCCTTTGACAACTGAAAGCAATAAGATTTCAACAGAGTATCTGCTATAAAATAAGGATTTGCAGCTTTGAAATAGTTTTATTTAGAAGCAGTAGAGAAAAATTTGGCTTCTCTGACACAACCAAAACAATAAAAATAAATCCCTCAACAAACAAAACACACACAAAACAAAAATACCAATGAACAACTTTCACCAATGAATTCTAATCCAGACATGTATCTGTGCAAGGAATTGGGTGATACCCATTTTCACTTAAAGAGTTTTTACTGTATTCTTTGTTTTAATCCATTCTGTTTAATTAAGAATTCACAATGGTGAGGTTCTGTGAAATTCATCTTAAATAATCTTGATGCCTGTATAAGCAATATTAATTTATTCGTTAAAGACTTGTTGATATATGCCAGTCTATTGAGGCAAAATTTATCCCAAAATTTATAAATTTAACAGAAAAAGAGTATGATCCTTAAGATCATTTTAGTTAGGCAGAGTGCATTTACCTGAGAAGTAAATGATATATATGACATTTCGTTCCAAAGATAATTTTCTAAATTTTTGTTCCTTTATTTAATGAGCTTCCTGAGGACAATAAATATAATTTGACCATTGATTTAATTAAAAAGGCAAAAGACCTTCTTATAACGTAGGTAATATTTTTGGAAATTAATGAATGAAAGTTAATTGCCTGGCAGCCTTTCACACCAACTGTGTTGGCAATCTAGTGGCAAACCTAATAAATACTCTCTCATGCAGACAAATGTGTTTTAGATAATGATGGAGTTTTTGAGTGGGGGATTCCAGAGACAGTCATTCGAAAGGAGGACAATAGAATGAATAGAGCCAAGTAGAAGAATTAACAAAAGCAGTGATACACAGAATTGTGAAGCTATTTACAGGCTGACACTCACTGCCACATGTAACTGACTGCAGATCTAAAACCTATTGTTCCATTTTTATTGGGTTAAAGTCATAGGCTCTAGTACAATGCTTAACAGAAATGGAAGCACTCTTTTCCCTTATATGGAGAAACCTGATGCTTAAAAAACACTTCAAGTTTTTTTCCTTAGAATTTACTTCTTAAAATTGTGGTATTTGTCTTGACTTCATACCATTATGTCTTAAGATAATTTTTGTATTTGCTGACTTTCTTATGGTTTTTGAAGTGTATAGTTATTTATATTTGAATTAACTTGAAATGACAACCAATTTTGAAGCAAATCTTTATTCTGAGGAGAAATGTTCTATGAATGCTCGATGACAGTTAGCATCTGTATGACTTGCATAACTTCTAAAAAAAAACCTGTTCTTAAAATAATAGAAATCAAAACTTTTTTGTTCCTAATAACATTTATAGCAACATTGTATGACTATTATTTTTTAAAATCATTTTAGGTAATGTTATCCAGGCCTATTCAACATGCTTTGAAAGCATGACAGAAGAACTGTATCAATTCAGATTACTCAGTCATATTTATTCATAATCTCCATAGTATATGTAAATATTTTCTTCTAATGATTAAGCTCCATGTCACTTCAGTGTTGTTTTGTTTGCCCTCAAAATGATAACAGGTTAAACTGTTTGAACACATAGTAAAAGAATATCATTTTCAACTTGAGCTAGATAGATGTACATTTCCATTTGTTCAATAATCTGGGAAAACAAACATTTATATTTAGTGCAGGACTGTTGAGTCAGAAATCTCTGAATTCTATGCTGTGTTTCTAATAACCCAAATAAATTACAATCAAGAGAATATTTTTTCAACAATTATATGTAATCTTATCTCCATTGATTTATATATGTATATAATTGAAGCATTGTGCATATTTACTATATAAAGTATTCTTTTATTACTTGTATAAAATATTAGGCTGAAAGCAACCTTAGAGATCATCTAATCTATGTTCCTTCTACAAGTTGAAGAGATTGAGCAATATCAAGGCAAAATGACTCATTATGACAAATGACAATTATTGAGGCATAATGAGGGCTAGAATCATTCTGATGCCTGCCTTTCTTTGCTTAGTCAGAGATACGAGACCAAAGAAATGTAAAAAGTGTGCTGATTTCCATTAAGAGGAGCCTTTATCTTTATGTAGAAATTTATACAAATGTGGCTAAATCCTATAAAGTATAAATCAGTGACATCTGGTTGCAAGCTCATTTTTCCTTTGCTCTTGTAAGCTGGTAAGAGATGGATATTTTCTGGACACATTGTCCCCAATGTTGGTTATGAAAGTAGATGTCTTTCTATAATAATAAATTACTTCACTTAGCATTTAAATGACCAAGACCCTACTCACTGACTGTTTATTTATTTGGGGTCACTTAATTATACTTTGCTAGCATTCATTTATAAGTAAACCTTTATTTCTTACATTTCGGAAGAGTTCCCTGTGTCCAACTAGGTTCTTAAATGCTTTTGTCTTCTTCATTGCCATATTGTTTGATGGCCCTTGGTGGCCAAATATTTAATTCAAGTCCCTTGAGGGGACAGTTTTCACGATTTGTTATTGGACATCCGCCAAAGCTTAATTCACCAAGTTTTTGCCATCAACTTAGGTTACTTCTGTGTATATTTTTAATACTGTCCATATGTCTTAAGTTTTAAAAACTCCCCAAGAGCAATCATTTCTTACCATCTCCAAAATCTAAGCATATTCAATTTCAACATATATGAAGGTTAGTGTGTAATTTCTTCTTCTAATCTGCTTATAATTCTTTTAAGTTAGTGATTTTTCATTATGTTTTTCTTTGAAGCACAGACTGTCAGCCATGTGGATGAAAATGCTGATTTAGTTAACTTAGATAATACATCAATAATGATAACTACTATTTATTGAATGTCAGTTTTTCAGCATTCTCTGTAGTGAGCATATAACATGCATTTATTTTTCCATTAAATTTCACTACAAATTTAGGGAAAGTTTTCATTATTCTCAATAAAACAAGATCAGTTGTTAAGTAACTTGCTCAAGTTTATACTAGTTTATAAGGAGGGACTCTTGGTTTCTATCGAGATCTCTTGGAACCCAGGTTTTAATAATTTCACAATACAAACTTCTCTTAGAAAGTGCATGCCTGTTCTCTGTTTACTGATTTCATTTATTGTCATATTGGTTTCTATGGGATATGAAATTCTAGAGCATGCATAGTTTACAAGAAAGCTTTAAATTACACTGTCAGTGTTTTACTTACCAGTCTGTGGTTTGTATCATTTGTGCTGTTCCCTGGATTGAATATTTGTCATTGTATTTTAAAATCTATTTTAGCAGAAGCTGCCTGGTGATAATTGTTGTATTAGGTTTGTCCCCAAGAGTGTTTGGCTCATGAAGCCTTTTTTGTTTATTTTTCAAATTGTATGATGCATAAGGTGTTTAGATAATAATATGATAATGCAAAATCCAGAGATGATAGCTTTAATTTTCTTATAGAGAGTTTATCTTTGTTTCTTAACAGATCCTACCTTGTTTTGTCCCTAAGACTATTACTATCAGAAAATATGAAATTTCATTTTCCTTCATTATAAAATTTATCTGGTCTTTGTCAGAGAAAAAAAAAGTCTTCATGCACTTAAATTGATTTCTGCCTTTTCCAGTAACAACAAAAACAAGATACATTCTGAGGCAAGAAAGAGTTAAAAAAATATTTTAACAAAACAGACTTAAAAGTCAGTAATCCTAAATTCAGTGTAACAGAATTAGAGATTTTATTTTCTTCTTTTCTGGAATAACTGCAACACTTGTAACATTCAAAGTGTGGAGACTGAAAGTGACATTTTTCTGATTTTCTTTGAAATGATTGCTGGTTTGACTGAGCTGACCTTTGCTTTAAATCAGAATTGATTGACCAATTGAGTCAACATGGTTAAATTGGTTGTGCATATACACAGAGACTTTGTTTATTGAATTTAGGATATTCTGAGTAACATAATTTTTTCCTCTGCTTCTCTTCTGCTCCAGGAAACACTGTACTTTATGATTGCATTTAATAATGTGTCAGAAAGCAAATGGAAATAGAACCATACACAGGGGAGAGTAACAGTGGATCCTGCAACTGTTTAACATCCAAGAATCCTTTCAGATACTCATGTAATTTGTATGTTACATTGGTTTGTTATATTAAAGATGGTATCTAAAATGTGGCTTTTGTGAAGTTATCAGAAAACCAAAAGCCATTGACAGTATGATAACCATCTATTATAACTGTATAATTTCCAACCTTTAAGAATATTATAGGAGTACATCCTAGAACATTCGGATAAATCTGAATGCACTAAGGATATTGCATTCTATCTCTGTTTCAAAGTCAAATTTTTATTGTTGAAACTGGATAATGCGTAGAAAAGAAATCAAGTAATACATGAAAGAATCAATATAGATGCTAAGATTTGGGTGCAGGATATTTCTAAAAATAATAGCTTTCTTGTTCATTTAAAATATATAATTTCCTTTATTTTGGCATACTTCTTATCATTTGGACATCAAAAACAGTCCTGAAACTCAGAAATTAATAATCGGAAGGATATGAGAGCCAAACCCTTCTGAGTTGCAGAGGTGCCTGCCTCTCAGTGCCAAATCAACAACTGATTTCATAAACTTAGGCTTCGTGTTATGAACTCTACTGCCAAGGAAAATCAATAAAAACAATTTCCTTCTGCATTCATGATCCTCTCCTCATACTCTTTCTTCATATTCTTTTCAGGGTCATTTTGTCAAAATGCCACAGGGCCATACAAAATGTAATTTTTTGTTTCTGTGTGTGTGTCCCATGAAACCTGATTTTTCATGTACACTTTTGATTGGTATAAAGCGTAACTTTGAGGTTTTAAGTAAAATCAAAAACTTCATGTTTTTAATTTTGAAAATATTGAAGGAATCACCAAGTTTTGTTTGTTTGTTTGTTTGTTTGTTTTTTGCTGTTGCTGATGTTTTAGCATAAATTTTGAGGCTGTGTATAATGTATATAATATATGACATGCAGTATAGCTAGTGTATCTACAGAAAGAGAGAATATGTGTGTTTATTACTTGTGTGTATAATATAGTATATCTGCTAAATTAATCTTTATTGGGTATCTGAGAAGACATTGAGAGAATGAAGTATAAAATGATGTATTAAAAAGAAAGTTTTTTTCAAGCCTCTGAACCTCAAACATAACTGAAAATTGAGATACCTCCAGATAGATCTATTATTATTTAATCAGTAACTCCTTCGTTCATGTGTATGTACCATGTGGATTACTGTAATGGCAGAGAAAATGTAGGAATTCCTTTTCCTTCAAAAAGCTTATTCAGATATTCAGAAGATGATATAACTTTAATACATGCAGGTATATAATACATCTTGTTTCTAATGCCAACAAATTTTTCTATGAGATTTGTGTGGTTCTCCTATATTTAATTCTTATGGACTGAATCCACAAAATATTTCACAAAAAATTTTGCAAGGGTTGAGCATGTTATCATGGGTGCTTTTTAAATCCAGGGCCTGACAGATCATTAGGACTTAATAAATAATGATAATTATTATTATTATTATCATTCTAAAACAATCCAAATGGGAAATGTATTATTTTCCTCCATTTCACATTTGAGAAAACTTATCCCCAAGTTAAGTAACTTATAAAAGAGATTGCACTTATTAAGTAGCAATGCTGTCATTCAAAACAAGGGATAATTGATTTTAAATAATGGTCTTATCTCCTTTATAAGAAGGGAATGGATATTCAAATTAATGTATTCAGTATTTAAATTGTCTGCCTCATTCTATAGAGTATAATGGTCTCTAATATGGAATGAACAGGTCGGTGTTAGACATTGACATGAGCGATTTCCTGATGTTATCTCTTCTCTGTATTACAGCATCTCAATGAGGGCCGGTTTTTATCAATGTCCCCATTTTATAGATGAAGAAACTGAAGCTGAGAGAAGCTTAGAAACTTGCTCAAAATAGATAGATAGTAGTAACTGGAGAAGACAGTCAACCCAGTTTGATCTGAAAACAATATGACTTTTAAGCTTCATAGTGGACTGGCACAAAGTTGTATAAAGTGTTGAAAGGCAAGAAGATTTAAATGTTTACAGTATACCAAAAATGAAAAAGCAGGTAAAAAGACCCAACATTGTATTTTGAACCACATAATAAGTATCAGTACTGTTTTCAAAATAGGAAGCTAGAATGTTATTTTTAAAAATGTAGATTGCTAACTGAAGAAAATCAGATGAAGTTTTACTTATTGTTTTCTGTTCACTGCAACAGAATTATATGTTTAATATAAAAAATTTGGAAACACCATGCAGGAGAAAAAAGTCACCTTTACTCCTATCACCCAGATATAGGAACCTTTAAAATGTTGGCCCATGCCCGTGCATTGTCACTGTGCTCTATGTGTATACATGGAGGAAGTTCTCTCTGTGTTTGTAGGGTGTGTGTGTCTTTGTATGTGGCAACAAAATGTCCTAACGCTTTTGTAATAAAGTACCATAAATAGAGTGTCTTAAAACAACAGAAGTCTATTATTTCACAGTTTTGGATGCTAGAAGCCCAAAACCAAGATGTTGGCAAGGCCATGATCCCTTCAGAGCCTTTAAAGTAGAATCCTTCCTTGCCTCTTCCCAGCTTCTGGGGGTGGCAGCAACCCTTGGTCTTGCCTGGCTTGAAGCTGTATTACTCCAATCTCAGTTTCTGTCCTCACATGATGTTCACCCTCTGTTTCTGTCTTCCCTTTTGTAAGTGCAATAATCATATTGGACCCACCATCCTCCAGTGTGACCTCGTCTTAATTTAGCTAATTACCTCAGCAAAGTCCTTATTTCTGAAGAGCGTTGCATTATGAGATACTTGGAATTCAAACTTTATCTTATCTTCTTGGGGACACAAATCAATTCAATTCATAACAGACACACACACACACTATACTTTTGCAAAACTGGAATTTAGTTCATATATTATTTCAGAGCTTATTTCATCTAATATACTGTAAATAACTTCCGTGGTCACTAATTAAGATTAATAATGGTTAAAGTTCTCAGGTTAACTTGCTTAGATTTTCAATAAAGAAGTTAAAGAGTTTTAATTTAGAATTTTGCTCTTCAAAAATGTGAATATATTTTATCACCCCTATGTTGCTTTTGTGAGGAACTAAGACACCACTCTGAGGGATGCTGTGTAAACGTGGTATGTCATTATTTTCCCCCGGCAATGCAAGAACACCAGAAATTTGACTTATTCCCATCCTTTCACCTGCATATTGGCAATAAATATAAGATCTGTGTGGCAGCTTCAGTCTAGTGTACTTAGCTCTGAGTCATCGTAACATCCAGGAGAGCAGTTCTTCGGTGAGGTGGAATGAGCAGCACTTTAATAGCAGTGCTTAGCGGTAAGGCTGTCTGAGAGGCAGAAAAGAGATTTTAAATTAAATAGACTTTACTGAAAATTGTCTTCACTTTGTAGTTTGAAGTCAGGGATGCAATTTTCAACTTTCTTTTCCCTCCACTTACCTGTTGCTAAGAGATCACATTCCGGGTAAAATTAATGCTTCTCCAATTACAAAGCAGGTAGTCAGCAACGGAAAGGAAATGTAACATGCAGTCTGTTGGTTAGACCTTTAAAAAAAAAAAAAAAGTGGCATTAGAGAGAAAATCATGCATATAATAGACATTTAACAAATGAATATTAAGTCAATCAGCGCATACTGAGTAGTAAGTCTTAAACGTCTTGTCTCTGAGACTAAGCAATTCACTTTATGTTTTTGTGCTTTAGATTATTCTGCTTTTTAACTCTTAGGAAATTAAAATGTACTTTCAAGGTAGAATTGACAGTGTTATTACCCACTAGCTTCACTATAATATTAACAGAAATTTCTTGCATCTCTGGAATCTTTTGGAACCAGGAAAAAAGATTACTTTATGTCAGGATTCTTTTAATTGTGCAATATAATTTCACTGCTAAAAGTGGAGATCTATCGGTAATGGAGGTGAAATCTGGAGATACATGATACTGGGTAATTGAGTGTTAGACCTAGTTAGTAGTGTCACAGTTTTCCTTACATGTTCCCTGAAAGCTAGTATCTCATATATAAGTGTTCCTGCTATCACGCTAACCAATGATCAGCAATCTGTTTCACATCAGCCTCATCATTCACTTAGTAAACATTCACTGGACTCTAGTTCAACTAAGGCTCCACTTGAGACTCTGTGGCAATGGCAATGTGATGTGGGACAAGGCTATTCTACTCTTAAGATTCACTCTCTAATTTAAGAGATAATATATGCATATATTATAAAGAAAGGAGGCTCTGTTTCTCTCATGTTAAATGAAGAGCTTAGAGCTAATCCAGCTTGATAACTATCTAGTACGAGGAGTCTTATAATGCAGTAATAATGACATAATAAGGATAAATATGTTAAGTCACCCGCCCTTCAAAAAAATCTGTCTTTTTTTCTGTCCAAACACTAAGATCTGTCTTTTTTCTGTCCAAACACTAAGAAGCATTCAGAAAATTCATAGACTTCTAATTTTTCTCTTCATACTTAATACAAACAAAATGAGAATTCAGGTGAGAATTTAGTTCAGGTGTTACTATTAGCCAGCCTCACTGACCAAAGTCATGTTCGCAAACTTACCTGTCTCTCAGACACCTTCTGATGAGCTCTATTAGTCTGTTCTCTGCACCTCCCCCTTTGGAATTTCACTCTGGTATTACTCTTTTGAGGTGCTTTGATATAATGTTTGATTTTAAATAGGATTTAATATATTTTGGTCATGCCATTGACACTTAATATCCAAAATATTCTTTCACATATGGAGAGTACCACTGTGGTTTTAAATATTATTTCATAAAGGTTCAATTACTCCATTTCCTTTAACCCTCCACCTCCAAATAGTAGACAAAGAAGGGGTGCGTGAACATTTTTAAATATCTCTCCCATAAATTCATTAATTTAGTTCACAATTTCCTAAAGAAAACTGTCTAAAGACAATACAAGATAAAGGAAATAATAATTAAGCCATCCCCAGGGATAGTGGATGTACCTGAGAACCAGTTGCTGATCCTGATAGAGTAGAACAAGGACTGACATGAGGAGTAGGAGGCCTGGGCTTTATTCCTTTCATGGTCACAAGCACAAGTTTTCATTGTTTCATCTAGAAAATAAAAGGCTTGGAGGAGATCCATGCTTTCCAAGTGTACTATGCATTGGATTCAGCTGTGAAGCATGTTAAAAGTAGAGATACCTTAGGTCCATCTAAGTTAGGAACAATTTGAATTTAGGGCCAGCGCCCAAGATTCTCTGTTTTTCACTAACTCTGTAGTGACTGGGACCTACAACAAGGTTTGGGAACCACTGTTCCAGGGATGTCTAGGATTTTTATTTCAGTTTGGAATGGGTATGACACTCGATGTCTACATCAGGAAAATTTCATCACTAAGATAAAAAAACACCTACTTGGAATTAGAAGGACAGTATTTTATTTTGGGATCTGCAAGACTTTACACTTTTGAGATTCATTTTCTTTCTCTGAAAAATGTGGATCGTGTCAGTGGTATTTCTGTGGGCTGCTGAATAGGTGATCGTACTTAGCATACTGTCAGTAAGTATTAGCAGGTGGAACACAAGGAGAAATAGCAGCCAGTTCACAAAATGAAGTGTTATCAAGGAACCAGGAAGAAATATAAATATGTGAAATGAGTAAGGAGTAAAATAATGTTTGTTATGCTTCCATTATATTACCAGCTTAGTTCATTCATTTATGAGTGCATAGCCCTTTTTCTAAAATATTCAACAGAACAAACAAACTTCTTCCTTTTAGATCTATGGGGAATTTTGAAAAGTTCATTCTAAGATATCACAGAAAATTGTCAATGGCAAGTGCTGTGAAGTTGCTAGAGATAAATAATATATACAGTGAAACAATGAGAGCAGCGCAATACCTTGTATTCTGAAAGAATATTTTAAGCTTCAGATTTCACTCATATCAACAGATACTTTTTAATACTTATTATCTCCTATTTAAGGACCTAATTGTGCACAGCAGTTTTAATATGCACAGTTCCATCTCTCCATGAGCTTATAGTTTAATGCAGTCCATATAAAATTATAGAAAGAGACACTATGTAGACACGACATTCCAAACATATTTCTAGCTTTTTCTTATAGGCAAATTGGACCTTAATTTTTTTTGCAACCTTTAAAACAATAATTCTCATCATTTTGATCTTTATTTCCTTTGATTCTGCTAACTGATGAGAAAGTAGATAATACAAGAGTAGATAATGTGTGAAGGCAAGGAGTAGATGGGAAATCTCTGTACCTTCCTCTCAATTTTGCAGTGAACCTAAAACTGCTCTAAAAAAATAAAGTCTTTAATAAAAAAGAAAGAAAATAGAAAAAAACTCCGTCACATTCAGCTAACACATTGTTGCTGTACAAAAATTCCTACACAGCAAGATGACTCGTAAACTGAAGGCAGGCAGAATGTGTAGGAACTGCATTAGGCTTGTAGACTCCAATATATACACCCTTGTACAAAGCACATTTCAGCACAAAGAATTCAATAATCTGACACTTCTCTGGTGAAGTGCATTATTCTGCTGTAGAGTAAATTGCTATGGCCAAATTTTTCAGTAGGATCCAATTCTCTATAATAACCCAGCAAGGTCACACCTCAAATGAAGCAGTGACCTACCTGAATGTCCCCTCATAATTATCGAGGGATTCCAAGGAAGCAGGACGTCTCCCTAACCTGTCTGCTGGGATCCTTGAGATTGAGTTATAAGAAAGGAGGCTGTGTCCATTGAACTCCACCTGACATTGTTCTTTATCATTGTTTCCTTAGCTTCTGAATTTTTGTTCCAGGGATAGATTATAAATAGGACGAACAGTGCCTAGAGTAGGCTCCGTGACTCATATAAGCCATAATTACACTGGCCATGAGACTATTTCCAGAACAGACTTAAGGCCTATAATTCAGAGAATAACATTTGTTTTAAAATATGGCTCCAGATTCTTTTTTGGCTTTGTCCTAGAAATGTTGAGGGTAACAGAAAAGATGACGCTGTTAAATACCTATAACTTCTTAATATCTGTGTGTGTGTGTGTGTGTGTGTGTGTGTGTATTTACACATTGAAATTGATGTTATGTTTAAGCTAACTGCTAAACTGATAGACTAAAAAATACCTTTAAAACACATTATAGTTTCCTTTTTTGTGCCTTTATTTTTAGGGATAAATGAAGGTTTTTAAAAAGGGTGTTTACTGCAACCATAAAGCAGCTCCATGCCAACTGTTGCAGAGAAGGCCCTTCTGACTCAGAAACACTAATGCATAGAGTAACCTGCTTTATTCTGGTGAAACCAGGGTTCGAAACCTCATCCACTTCATTCGCTTTGCTGAAATAAGCAAGTCTCCCTGGTGCCTCATGCCTCAAATTCCTTTTTGAAAACACCTGTTCTTCTCGTGGAATTTGGGGCTTTCTCAGTGACAATTCGAAGGATTTTAAAAAATGAAACAATTAGCAGAGAAAGCCCAGAGAGAAATAATGGGAATCATCTTACACATCATGAAAAATGCTTAGGAAAGTAAAAATAATATTGCAATACATTTCCTCCAAAATGATACTTTAATGCCTAGAATTATTTTAGAAAAATATTCAGTTTTTGCATAATGATTATGGATTAAATGATGATAAAAGTTTGGTGGAATTATACCAAATTTTCTGTAAAAGTTGAAACTTATCTATGAATGAAAGATGAAATTTTTCTTATTAGACCACCTGTTCATCTGGCATATTTTTTCCTTAACATTTTTGTCATGGTTGTACTTATGTTAATTTTAAGTATTAATCCATAAGATAGTATTAGCTACTTCTTGGCTGTATTCTAATATATATTTTATATATAAATTAATCTCAAATTTTCTCCAATTGATTCATTTGTTGGTTCTCTCAACAGATCAGCTGTAAGTTGAATTCCTGAAGTTTGACCCTTTTAAAAGCTGAAATATTGTGCAACAATCTTTCACAGCCCAAATACTTTGATTGCATTATTGAGATCTTTAGATTAACTGAGAAGGTAACTGGTCTTGTATTCAATCTGTGAATGACTGATCTACTCACACTTAATTTTAAAAAGTAAAGGTATTCCGTGCCTAAAGTGAATTTTCCTTTCCATTGAGTGCCGAATTGATACAAAGCGAATTCTAGAAAAATATGAGATATGCATGTATGTATGAGAATAAATCCTTCATATCTACCATCAATTTCCACCTTAGATATTCTTAAATGTTCACTTTACTTACCTGTAGTAGGATTTATCGATTGATCAATACACAGGCTCATTCAACAGTGTAATTTTTTATTTATTTCACTGAAACAAAATGGGCATAATTATTTAGACGGACATCTGACAATGAATACTTTTCAGACTTGGCTGGGTAATGTTTTTAGCATCACTGATCCAGCAAGATCCAATAATAAGACTGACTTTTTGTTTAATAGAATTCCCTCTAGAATGTTCTACTCCATTAGTAAAAGGGAGTTGCTCAAGTTGCATAGATATGTTCTCAAGGACATTGACTAATAAAACACAGACATTTGTGTCTAGATGCTGAATGTTGATGTGCAGACATTTGCTCAAGCAAACCATTCTCTAAATATATAAGTTGTGTTAACAAAATGATTACTATATTAAACTTAGAATTGCTTAGGCCTAATCAGATTTCTTTTAAATTACTGTAGCCTATAGAAATATTTCTTCCCAAATATAGAATTGTTTTATATATTTAGGTTACTCTGCAAAGATTATTAACAACTTTCATAAAAACAATCAAAAGAATACAGTATCAGAAGTCACTTTGTAGAGAATAGAGGAAGTTTTATTAATGTTTTTGTCCTGGACTTTTATATTCTACAACTTAATATGTTAGATTCATGAAGATGAACAAATATAGGTGTTTGTTAATGCAGCGCTGCAAAGTAGTGGCATTCAGAGTTATATCAAACACAAAGTAGTGGCACTCAGAGTTATGTCAAACACAATATATACAGGGCCATCCAAAAGAGACATTATGCAGGGTTTAGCTGCGTTTGTATAAAATACTACAGCTTTCTCTAGGATGCGTTTCCCTTGTGGAAAAAAGCTTAATTCTGCCAAGGCAATAGTGCAGGGCCCCTTCTTGCCCTTATTTGCTTTTAGAGACTTACACTGTCAGGTTGATAAATGGTCTTTGACAGAAGCAAAGGTAATTCAAAGCTCATTCACAAGTAGAATAGTCTTTAATAGATTCTTTTTTTAAACTCTCTGGTGGAGAAAAAAGATATAGAGAGAATGCTTAGTACTAACTCACTGTGAGGCTGTTATTCTCCCCAAACCCAAAAACCCATAGTCTCTGTACAGCTATATTTTTGTCATTCTATCATGCTTACTGTGTACATGTCTGTCTGTTATTTACCAACAGTCTTATTTATTTTGTATCCATATGAAAGAAAGTCAGTGTTTAATTAGGGAAAAAAAGTCTTTGGTTGAAACGTGGTGTGCTTTTTTTTGCAGGAGAGGGGGCAGCCTTTCATCAACTGAATAACGTTGAACATGTATTTGGCAAGCTCACCCTATCATAATGATGATTTGGAATTACAGAAAAGAGTTGAAGGTTTTAGTAAATGCAGGCAAATTTTAGTTCTATTCTCTTTGCTTTTGATGTTTGACAAATCAATTCATTCGTGATAAAATAATGGGGTAAGTCAGCAGAGAGAGCTCAATTCATTGCATTTATCCCACCCACCATACTTCATCTGCAGAGTGGTTGCTCTGATTGTGTTAGATCATATTCCCATCATCTTCCCAGGCATAGATCCCTCACATTTCATTTGGGTTTATTCCTTTTGTTCTTTTCAAAAAAGACTCAGGAACATAGCATTGAGAAAGAGCTTTTCCTGCAGTGTTAAGGAAATTCTCTAATTAATGGTAGATACAAATAATAGGATGTATGTTTTTCTGGTTATTCTGAAGACAGTGAGAATGATAGTTGCTATTACTTTTATATTAGCTCATATAAATGACTACTCTTATACTAAACCAGTATCAGAGCTATAAGTTATGCTTACTATCTCTGCTTTTCTAAGCTTGAACATGTAATGAAGTTAATTTTCTTTGGAAGACAGTGTTAGAGTGATCTACAGCCCTCACATGGATGCACACTAGCACACCTCTAAGAAATATAACTGATTGAAACCCTAAGGCAATCATTTGGGCAAATAAAAATGTCCAATTCAATGAAGGGCTTTTCTGGGTTTCATCATATTTGGCAGAAATAATATGTTAAATCTTTTTTAAATGCATACAGAAAAAAAAAAGTATAATTGTATTGGTCATTCTACTGAGTACAGCAGTTGCATCACCCTGAGATATGCAGTCACGCATATATCTAGAGGAGAGTGGTACAAAGAAGATCATATACATCTCACTTAAAGAGCCTGTAATTGTATAGATGTGTAAAGACTCATGCATGAATAATTATGCTTTAATATAAGCAAACACAATGTTGAAAGAGATAATTATTATTTTTTTTTTTTTTGAAAAAAGGAGGCATTGACAATGTGAGAATAAATACAGAGGAAAGAAGCAGGCTCTTGAACTAGGTACCAATAAAAGCTTCATGGAGGAGTGGCCATTTTAGAAATTTGTAGATGTGTAAGATCCTGTAGAGTTGCTGGTGGAAGGGGGCAACTTTAAGAGTGGGGAACACCACGTATGAAGATATGAAGGCCAGAAGTCCGAGACCGTTTCACAGAGTTGTGTTATCTCCGTCACATTACTCACATCACATTATGGGAATGTGTCAAATATAAGAGTGGAATGATGGCTGACACATTCACCCATTAATTCACTCATTCACTGAGTTCATAGAGTTCCTGCAATGGGTTCTAAGAACTCAATGAAATCAATGGGTGAGTGTAACACTAGGAAAACATTCAGAAATGAATGAAATATAGCAGCTGTGTAGGGGTCATTCTTTACTGTGGAATATGGAAGGAAAAACAGGTAATTACAAGGCAATATAATAAATTCTGAAGTTGGAGCTTTCACAGAATATTATGGAAGTAAAACACATGTCCCAGCTAAACCTACTTGAGAGAATCAGGAAAAAATTAACAGAGAAGCTGATATGTGGCCTAGATCCTGAGGCATAAATATTATAGTAGATGGAGAGTGTGAGATGAACAGTCAAAGCAAGTGAAATAAGTATGTGTAACTGCAAACAGGTATAAAAGGGCATAGTTTTTCGGGGTAGAAGGACTTGAGTACTGTGCTTAAGGGATTAGATTTGTTACGTAGCACTACATCATTGAAAGCATCTGAGCAGAGAAGCAAAAAGATCTTATTTGAATGTTAGAGCCATTGATTTATAGCATGCATAAATAAACAAAATAGATTTCAGTATACTCAACCGACTGACATCTAGTATCTTCTAAGTTATGATGATATCTTAGACCAAGTAGAGATTATAATGTGTCAATCATTACAAAGAACTGAAGAATCCATCTGCTCTACTATTAGTTCAATTGACTCATCATTACTTAGTCTAATATAAACCTCTTAATTTCAAGTAAAACAGAACGAGTAAAGGGATAATAATTCATAGCAGGTCATGTGCAGTTTAGTGATTAAATAAAAGACTTCTGAACAAGACTAGGGCATCTACCTAAGTCCACTGAATATGATAACATATAAAGAAGCATCTATGCCATATATAATAGTAGTTCCTCTAGCCTCTGTCCAACCACAGATCAGGACTGAATACTAAGCAATGATGTATAATCATTACATGGCATGATTATTTCACTGTTTGCATACACAAATTTATAAAACCAAACAGTATTTATTTTAGTTAAATATGTAAATCATAATCCTTTTCAAGATATGCATTGAATTCTTCGCTTAAAATCCTCCAATCCGTCTCTCTGAGGATGAAACCTAAATTTCTTGCCATGCCTTACAAATATTTCCAGTATCTCAACAGTGCATACTCCTAACTTTGTCTGTTATATTCTTTCCTGGGCTTTGTACATTCCAGCCAAACTGCTTTTCCAGCTATTTTTCAAACACAGCAAGCTCATCACCCCAGGCCTTTTGTACTTGCTCTTCCTACTATCCATGCTCTTCTTCCCCAAGATTCACATGGTTGTTTTGCCTTTCAGATCCTCACACAGTGTCACCACACTATCTGTTCTAAAGTAGCTGTACTCTGCCGCCCCAAAACCCCTGTCACATTCAACCATATCACGCCTCCTGTCTGAAATCATCCCATTATATCTTCTTACTTACATGTTTATTCTGTCTCCTTCTATCTCACATCCCCACCACATAAACGCACTAGATTGCAAAATAGGAGAACAATTTGTTCATTTAGCACATTACTGTTTTCTTTTTTTTTGAGACGGAGTCTGGCTCTGTAGCCCAGGCTAGAGTGCAGTGGCCGGATCTCAGCTCACTGCAAGCTCCGCCTCCCGGGTTCACGCCATTCTCCGGCCTCAGCCTCCCGAGTAGCTGGGGCTACAGGCGCCCGCCACCTCGCCCGGCTAGTTTTTTGTATTTCTTAGTAGAGACGGGGTTTGCACCGTGTTAGCCAGGATGGTCTCGATCTCCTGACCTCGTGATCCACCCGTCTCGGCCTCCCAAAGTGCTGGGATTACAGGCTTGAGCCACCGCGCCCGGCCCACATTACTGTTTTCTGAGGACCTAGGGCAATAGGTGTTCAGTTGAATGGATGAAGATATAACATTATTATATACTTAGATCCTGGCCTTCAAAAGCGATGTTAATTACAATGCGTACAAACTATATTTGGGTGTGGCTGGAAAGAAAAATGTGTTTTAGTCCCCTCTACATCATGCAAAGACATTTGTTTGGTTAAAAGTTTCATGTGTTGGCCAGACACAGTGGCTCACTCCCAGCACTCAGGGAGGCCAAGGAGGGTGGATAACCTGAGGTCAGGAGTTCGAGACCAACTTGGCTAACATGGTGAAACCCTGTCTCTACTAAAAATACAAAAAATAGCCAGGCATGGTGGCACATGCCTGTATTCTCAGCTACTCAGGAGGCTGAGGCAGGAGAATTGCTGGAACCCGGGGAAGCGGAGGTTGCAGTGAGCCGAGATCACACCACTGCACTTTCCCCTGGGCTACAGAGGGAGACTCTGTCTCAAAAAAAAAAAAAAAAAAGCTTTCTTTATTTGACAGACCTAGCCTTACCATCCTGCATATGAGATTCATACCCACCGATACTTTGCTCATCATTTGTACCAGGAAAATTAATAGGAATTAGGAGGAAATGTTAGTGTCCTTTCTTCTTCTCCTCCTACTCTAGTATATAATCAACCATGTCCTTCTCATCTGCAAAGTACTTATTACGGCTCTGCTGAAAAAGACTTTGAAAGGAAGCCTGCAAAAAAGAAATTACATGATTGTCTGGACCTCACCCTTTTTTTACAAACAGAGACAGATGTAGATAAAAGTGATGCCATTATATTTATTATGTGCACCCCTTTGTAACATGTCGCCTTCAAAAAGCCTTTTTTTTTTTTTATTCTTGTTGCCTTATTTTGATTTACTTATCTCTGTTCTATAATCATGAATACGACCTTTGCATTTGCCTGAAAGTGGTTCTTTTGCATGGTACCATACTAATTTTGGGGATGACATAGTGTTGTTTAGTGATTAGCAAAGTGCCATGGGAGAAACAACCAGAGATTAAGAGTAAATAAAAAGAAACAATAACTGAGATCACGGAGCTAGTTTTGCTACCTGATCAGCTTTGACCTTGGGCAATGGATACAGCTTTGAGTCTCCCAGAGCCTTAATTTCTACCTCTATAGTATCTTCTCTCACAAATTAAAGAAATGATGTATAACATACATGAAGAACCTGATTCTCTGTGTCTGAGATATGTATACTTGTTAAAAGATGCACGGGTAATTTAGATATGTTTAGAAACAAAGGTGTGGATTATGACTTGGGACCCTCAAGACATGGGCCTAGCTTTATTACTCCTCTGGTAATGCTAACGCTGTCATCACAGCATGCAAAAGTCAGTATCTGACTATCTGATATGGGCCCTACTGTATCTCATGGAGGGGGGTGACATCTATATCAATAGCTTTTTAAATCCAGAACTTAATCCTTCCTTCCTTTTATTATTTTTTGAATCAACTTCACTATGTCACTTTTTCTATGGAAAATTGCTTCAATTTATCTCCATATGTCCCAGAAGCAAAATTCAAATGACTTTACACCAGAAAGGATGTAAAGTACTCCAACAAGTCCTGGCAGTGTTTGTGTAGGTATAAGGCCAGGTTTAAATTTCCCAATGTAGATTAAGACCTCATCAAAATATTTGTATCTCTAAAATATCCTTGAGATTAAGTGACATGCAAACATTATGTGGCATATATATTTCATTCTAGTGAGACAGTTATTTTCCTTGCCTTTATGTAGTCTGAAGTTTGAAAGCCAGGCTGATTTTGAAGCTCTTAGAGTGTCGTGGAATGAATTATGTCTGTTCTGACATAGTAATGTCTGAAGGATCAGCTCTGGCATACTCATCAAGTTTATGTTGCCAATGCTCTTAATATGTATTAGATTGTGCTAATTAATTCTGCATTCAGGATATAACATGTTAACCTTTTCTGATACCATTCTTTATCAAAACAGATTACTTTAATTCTTGCTTTATTTAAATTCCTTTTGTGGCCTGTTAGTATAAAAAAAGAAACACATTTAAAAATGCATTTGTTTCATACAGAAATATTCTAAGAGAAAATCTAGAAGGAAACTTCCTTTTTCTACTTTCCTAAAACATAAATAAGACATTAGTGTAAAGCAGTGGTACTATTTAAAATATACCACTGGTGTTGAAGCTTTCTCATCTAAATTGGTGTATGTATCTTTATACTTACAAAGTTGCCATACAGTTTATTCAAACAAACCAATTCTAAGAAAGCTACACTTTATTCTTATTTCTCAAACTCCCCATATGCCAAATGAAACAGCCAAATTGCACTTTTTCAGCATCTCAACATAGTTAGTATTATTATAGCCATTATTTTATGAAGATGTAAAACATACAGGGAGATCTGGCATGCAGCATTATTACACCGACTATCTATTGGTATAATGCATCACATTAACGGGTTAACGAAGGGAAAATTATGATCATATCAACAGATGATGAAACAATTCTTATTCATGTCAAACAAATCTTTGCACATATAGAATAAAAGGGGATTTTGTAATCCTCATGCAATACTATATTTAGGGATAAAACACTGGAAGACTTTGAAATTTGAGACTGGGCAGGAATGCTCATTATCACTGCTTCGGTACATCTTATGAGATCTTCAATAGAAAAAGGCAAAAAGAAAAAAAAAGAGAAATTGTAATAATTGGAAATGTTATCATATATACATATATGTACATACATACACACATAAATCTGATGTTATTATGGATATTAAAAAATCGGGCTGGGCGTGGTGGCTCACACCTGTAATCCCAACACTTTGGGAAGCCGAGGCGAGCAGATCACCTGAGGTCAGGAGTTCAAGACCAGCCTGACCAATGTGGAGAAACTCTATCTCTACTAAAAATACAAAAATAGCTGGGTGTGGTGGTGGTGCCTGCCTGTAATCCCAGCTACTTGGGAGGCTAAGGCAAGAGAATTGCTTGAGCCTAGGAGGCAGAGGTTGCAATGAGCTGAGATCGTGCCATTGCACTCCGGCCTGGGCAACAAGAGTGAAACTCCGTCTCAAAAAAAAAAAAAAAATTGTACAAAAATATGTAAGTCTTTTCCAAAAGGATGTTAAATTAGAAATAGAATGAGTTAATGGAGATGACGGATATCAGATACTGAAGAGAGTAGTAGACAAATCAATAAATTATGCTGCTATAAAGACACATGCACACGTATGTTTATTGCAGCACTATTCACAATAGCAAAGACTTGGAATCAACCCAAATGTCCATCAGTGACAGATTGGATTAAGAAAATGTGGCACATATACACCATGGAATACTATGCAGCCATAAAAAAGGATGAGTTTGTGTCCTTTGTAGGGACATGGATGCAGCTGGAAACCATCATTCTTAGCAAACTATCACAAGAACTGAAAACCAAATATCGCATGTTCTCACTCATAGGTGGGAACTGAACAATGAGATCACTTGGACTCAGGAAGGGGAACATCACACACCGGGGCCTATCATGAGGAGGGGGGAGGGGGGAGGGATTGCATTGGGAGTTATACCTGATGTAAATGACGAGTTGATGGGTGCAGCACACCAACATGGCACAGGTGTACATATGTGACAAACCTGCACGTTGTGCACATGTACCCTACAACTTAAAGTATAATAATAATAAATAAATAAATAAATAAAAAGAAAATTTTCAAAGGAAATGTTGCAAATGTTTAGCTCCTCTTTCTTAATATGTCTCCTCACTTCATGTTTATGAGATAGGATGGAAAGGGAATTATGGGAGGTAGATACTTGTTAAGAGCTTGCTTTTGTGAGAGCTGCTAGCATAGGTGTATTTTACCCACCTTCTACAATGGAATTGATAAGGAAAGCACATTTTATATGACAAGATGACTTAAAAGAAGGCCTTCGGCAATGCTTTCAAGTATTGCTACTTGGAGAATTTGATATATGACTCTGAAATTTAGAAGACACAAGGTCCACTGACTGACTCCTGAATAGAAATCTAGAGAATCAAAGAGGAGATATAACAAGCTGTTTTGAAGGAGGAATTAAAATGAGGTGGCTGATTTAGAATCAGAATTCTGATCCCAGAATTTACTAGGTTAAGGAGACAGGAATACTTTCTGAGGATTAGATGTGGGCCATGTGGAGAAAAAAACTGGCCTATAGCTGTTTTTACTTCTATCCAACAAGGGTCAGTTGGTGTGATCTAACAGTAAGAATCTGTGCCACCCTGGACAATTAGGGACTATGCCCATCTTCAGAAAGTGGAAGGAATTAATGTAACATCCACGTCATGGTGGTTGCACTGAGAGGGACTCAGCAAGGATGCTTATGTGGAACTTTCAAAAGATCCCAGAATCAAGGCAGCT